>NC_069499.1:301238684-301301184 GCF_027579735.1 Bombina bombina | reverse complement strand
CTCTCCCACCTTGAGGGAGATCTGGGGGCTCCTTACTGATCCTACCCCAGCGATCGTGCCTGTAGAGTGACAGGCATCGACGGGGCTTCACGTGATGCGCGGTGATGTCACACGCAATTACGTGATAACGTCACAGCGCAACTTTATTTATACTTAACAATGTTAAGTATAGGAGGAGGGGGCATGCTGCTTAGAAGCCTGTATCTCAGGCATCTAAGCAGCTACAAACCCCCAAGACCCATTGTTGGAAAGGTAATCGCCTAACCTGTCCAACAGTGTAAGTATTGGGGGTCTGTAAAAAGAAATAAAAAAGTTTAAAAATGGCTTAGCAGCCAAAGGGTTAATGGGCATGGATTTCTATATCTCATAATCAGAGCTAGCATTTTGTTATCTGGAAAGTGTTTCTGTTACAATCCTTTAGACTAAAATCAGATGTTTACTAAGTTGACCAGTTTTCCAAGAAACCATTTAAACCATGTTTTCCTTCATGATTTAGAAAGAGCATGCAATTTTAAATAACTTTCCAATTTACATCTAATATCTAATTTTCTTCATTCTTTTCATATCCTTTGTTGAAAATCATATCTAAATATGCTCAGTAGCTGCTGATTGGTGGCTGCACATAGATACCTCATGTGATTGGCTCACCCATGTGCATTGCTATTTCTTCAACAAAGGATATCTAAAGAATGAAGGCGTATCCTAGCCACTGTCTCACCAGCCTCTGACGTCACTGCACGTCACTGATTAATATATATATATATATATATATATATATATATATATATATATATATATATATATATACACATACACATTATTTTAGGGCCTATCGCCTCACTGTGTCTTGAACTTGCCAATACAATCAACTCACAAGTCATCATGGTGGTCTGAAAAGTAATTGCTGAGGCCTATTATAAATAAAAAAAAAGAGATATATTGGAAGATAAAGTCTTCATAAAGAAACTTTCTTTAAAAACCAAGAGTGCTGACGCTTCACTAATATTTCATCGGACTATGTTTCTGCACATGGAATATTATTAACGACAGAGTTTAAATCCTCTCTCAAACATACAAAACTAGTGTAATATATCTAGAAAATAATGATTCAGTGTGCAAATGAATATAGGGACGATCACATCCTTTGGAAAATGTATCAAATGATTTAGCTACAAAAAATCTGCATATTCTTTAAAGGGATAGTATAGTTAAAATTAAACTTTCATGAATCAGATAGAGCAGGCAATTTAAAGCAACTTTCTAATTTACTCCTATTATCAATTCTTCTTCATTCTCTTGGTATATTTATTTTAAAAAGCTGGAAAGTAAGCTTATTAGCCAGACCATTTTTGGTTCAGCGCCTGAGTAGCACTTGCTGATTAGATGGCTACATTTAGACACAAATCAGAAAGCGCTACCCAGGTTCTGAACCAAAAATGGGCGGGCTTCTAAGCTTACATTCCAGCTTTTTAAAATAAAGATACCAAGAGAACAAAGAAAAATTGGTAATAGGAGTAAATTAGGAAGTTGCTTATAATTGCATGCTCTATCTGAATCATAAAACTTTAATTTTGACTATACTATCCCTTTAATGGTGAAGCCTGTAGAATAATCAGTTGTGATCAACCTTAGTTTATTTTAAACACTTTATTCAAAATACATAACCAGTACCTAAGCCCTATCATTATAATTGGCCTTGTGGGATGTTGGCGAGCTTAAAGGGACACTCAATCAAAATTAAACTTTCATTATTCAGATAGAGCATGCCATTTTAAACAGCTTTCCAATTTACTTCCATTAACTAAATGCGCACAGTCTTTTTATATTTAAACTTTTTGAGTCACCAGCTCCTACTGAGCATGTGCAAGAATAAGTGTGTATGCATTTTTGAATGGCTGATGGCTGTCACATGGTACGTGTATGCATCTGTGATTGGCTGATGGCTGTCACATGGCACAGGGGGAGTGGATTTTTAAAATTGTCAGAAAAAAAATCTACTACTCATTTTAAGTTCAGACTAAGTGCTATTGCATTGTCTTGTTATCTTGTAATTGTTGATTATGCAAATCTACTCTGTTGACTGGTGCCTCTTGGAGTCATAGGAACTATTTATTTAAGAAAACGATCCACTATCTGTTTTAGAAGCTACTGAACAGGGTTTGTAAAATGGATAGGGCAGTCAAAATTAAACTTGCATGATTCAGATAAAGCATGTAATTATAAGACAAATGAACTTATTTTTTCAAATGCACTTTGTTCTCATGGTATCCATTGTTGAAAAAGAATATATACATATCCTATACTAGTGGGAGCTAGCTGGTGACAGGTGCCAGCACACATTTGTCTCTTGTGATTTGCTGTGTTCAGAGAGCTCCCAGTAGTGTACTGCTGCTCCTTCAGCAAAGGTTATCAAGAGGATGAAGCAAATTTGATAATATAAGTAAATTGCAAAGTTGTTTAAAACTGTATATTCTATCTAAATCCTGAAAGAACAAAAATTGGGTTTCATGTCCCTTTAAATAAAGCACAAATGCCATTCAATTTAAATCTATGGCTCCTGACACATAACCTCTTACAATTGGGATGTCTCAAATCACTCCAGTCATACAAACTATTACAGTGCACACAACCCTACAAGCATAGGAGTAGGCTGTTTGCATGCGCACCAGACACAAATACATGAAAAATGCATTAATGTCCGATGCGTGCACATATGACCTACTGACATATGCTCTGTGAGTAAAGTACACACTATAAGGGTTAATACAGATTCTGTGATGACTCCTACCTGAAGCATTTTGCAGAATATCTATATTACAAAAATACTGTTAATCAAACCTGAAACACAGTACTGTATATTTGAAATTGGAGTTTTATGTTCTTTTTGAATGGTTATCTTAGAGCTTAAGATAAATAAATAATTTTCTTATAATATTTTTTACTAAAATATGGAGGAAATGCATATATTTCAAATCATTGTAACCCTTAAAGAAATAGTCTAGTCAACATTAAACTTTCATGATTCAGATAGAGCAGGCAATTTTAAGCAACTTTTGAATTTACTTCTATTATTATTTTTTTTGTTCTCTTAGTATCTTTCTCTGAAAAAGAAATAATGTAAGCATAGGAGCTGGCCCATTTTTGGTTCAGAACCTGGGTAGCACTTACTGATTGGTGTTTAAATGTAGGCACCAATCAGCAAGCGTTACCCAGGTGCTGAACAAAAATGGGCCAGCTCCTAAACTTACATTCAAATAAAGCAAAATTGATAATAGGAGTAAATTAGAAAGTTGCTTAAAATTGCATGCTCTATCTGAATCATGACAGATACATTTTGACTAGACTATCCCTTTAACCTTGTAGCCAAAGCTAACTCAGATTACTACCTTTGTAAAATCACAGATTAAATGTTTCAATGTAATAAAAATGTTTCAAGCTGCAAATTCAAAACGTTTTCAAGTTATGGAGACTTATATATCAGTAACGCTGTTACAAAGTAACTGGGTGTTCAATAAAGAAATAGCGACACTCCATTTAACAGAATAAAAATGCTCTAACCAACATATAATTCTTTGGCCTCAGCAACGTTTAACATTCTAGGGATGTGTCACACTATGCCAAGAATAATTAGTTCTAACCAAATCCGATATCCTTTATAATAAAGCTTTATTTATCTGCATCAAATAAGAGATCCAAACAATTTAGAGGACAGTACTGAATTGGGATCTCTGTCCTTCAATCATGCGCTGCTCACTTTATATCCTATCTAGTAAGGGTCATATAGAGAGTGATCACTGCTTAAAGGGACATTAAACACTACATAAATGCTAGATAGAATAAAGAATTCAAAGAAAAGATTTGTCTGAGGAAAAGAAAACATGTAGATGTATTTTTTAAATTTCATTAGCTGTTTAACTATTGATAACATAAGTGTAAAGTTTTAGTGTCTATAAAACAATGGGAGCTGCCATGCTGTAACTTAGGTTACCTTCTCTGCTGTAGCCAATTAGGGACAGTTATAAAATATAAATAGGTCACTAGAGTGTGCAGCCAATGGCTGTGTGGAATATAACAGTGTTCTGAACTTACACACACACACATACACAATGTATAATTTTTATTACCACCTGAAAGTGTTTAATGTCCCTTTAAGGATTTGTAATGATTGTGGCACACCTTATACCCCCAACAGCCTAAATTTAGTTGGAAACCTGCTGAGAGATCACAGGAAAGCCTGCTGAAGTAACCAGTTTATTAGCATGTCTGTTGTACAACTGAAACCTTGTTCCTCCTTCCAAACAAGGGTCAGGCAAGCCCTGACAAAAGTATCTTCAAATTCCAAAATGTTTGGACGCCGACGTATGACCTAATCCTACAGTGTAATCTGTGATCATTTATAGTACTCAGTGATTGTATTATTATCCAGTAGATTTTAAATCATCACTAAGATAGGTTTGAAATTCCCCATCCAATCAGTAAGTTTGTTATAAGTCTATGCTAAATAAACATGGCTATATTTCTACCAAAGCAGATATGATAAAGAAATAAAATGTGAAGGCAAAGTACAACTGAAACTAAAGCTGATCACTTGTCCTGCAGAAAAGAAAGTTCTCACCAATGATTATTTTTAATAATGCACATCATATTTTAGTACTTCTGTGCTATAAAATTATACTTTATAAAACTGCAAACAATAGGAAAATATCATGAAAAGGGCACTTAACTCACAAATGTTCTGCCATGGTGCATGAAGGCAGCAAAAATATTATATATTAAGGGGAAAACAGAGTTTAATAAAAGTGCATAGAAAAAAAAAGTAATGTTATAAAGTATTTTATCATTGCACGATTGCGTATATCTGTGTATTTAACCCTGCAAAGTGTTTAAACATATATTCAGCTCCAGAGTAGCAATGAAGAGCTGAAAGCATCTGATACATTACCAACAATCACCACACATCACATGAGCCAATTAAAACAGGCATATATGTAAGCCACCAATCAGCAGCTAGCTCACAGTAGTGTAGTGTAGTGCTGCTCCTTTTGCTTTTCAACAAGGGATACCAAGAGTACAAAGTACATTTTATAAAATAAGTACATACAAAAGCCTCTTAAAATTGCATGGTCTAACTGAACCATAAAAGTTGATTTAATGGTAGCCACCAATCAACAAGCGCTACCCAGGGTTCTGAACCAAAAATGGGCTGGCTCCTAAGGCTTACATTCCTGCTTTTTCAAATAAAGATACCAAGAGAACAAAGACAAGTTGATGATGGGAGCAAATCAAAAAGTTGCTTAAAATTATATATTCTATCTGAATCATGAAAGAAAAAAATTGGGTTTCATATCCCTTTAAATTAATATTTTTTTCATGTATAAGAAAAATCAATTATATCATATAGATATTAAGAAAAAGAAAAAAAAAAGAAAGAAAACAGTTGCTAATATTTATTTTTTATATATAAGATGACAGAAGTAGGTTTCAATTAAGAACATTTTCTTTTCTGCATTCATATCTGAAATCTGGTGGAAAGTATTGGAATCGGCTTTTTTTTAACATAGTAGAATATTATTACTTTTGCTTGTCTGCCTCAAGAAGCAGGAAATACGTTTCTACTATCACCCTCCCTATGAGGTCAATTTCAATTAGATTTTAAATACATTAAAAATTAAAACCAAATTTAATTCTGTTGGTAAAATTGTTTACAAATCCTATATATTTCTTTGTAAATTCATTCACAAAATAATCCTAAAAGTTCTCCAAGCAAAAGAAGGGTGAAAATCAAACAGGGAAACTGCTTTGTTTTTCTTGGAACATGGATTTTCCTTTTCTGAGAGGCCCATTGGAAAGTTTAATATTTCACCTGGTAGCCCACCTCTTAGTAATGCTGGTGGTACTCCTTGCTGTTTGCCTATGATTCTCCGTAGCAAGAAAACACTGCTCACAATGAATGAAAGCTCTTTCCTATCTATCCCTGTTATACCTCCTATCTCTTTGTAAATCAAATATTGTGCTCAATTAGGGGATGCAGTGCTGGCACAAACCAAGGGAGGAATTAGGGCATTCTGGGTAAAACGACCCTTCAATCCTGAGTTTTATATAACATAGGGTTTGGGCAGAATTAAAGGGACACTCAGGTTAAATTACATTTTCATGATTCAGATACAGCATGTAATTTTAAACAACTTTCCAATTTACTTCCATTAAAAAAAATGTGCACAGTCTTTTATATTTACACTTTTTTTGAGTCACCAGCTCCTACTGAGCATGTGCAAGAACTCAGACTATACGTATATGAATTTGTGATTGGCTGATTGCTATCACATGGTACAGGGGGAGTGGAAATATACATAACTTTGAAACTTGTTAGAATAAAATCTACTACTCATTTGAAATTAAGAGTAAATTCTATTGTATTGTCTTGTTATTTTGCATTTGTTGATTATGCAAATCTGCTGTGTTTACTGGTCCTTTAAAGGAACTTTTTCTTTGTTTTATCTAAATGAATGCCCTTCAAAATATTCTACAGTTTGTCTTTTTATTCATATTTCAGTCACTCTTTTTTTTAGGCTTGTAGAGGTGTGTGTCTCTCACCTCCAATAAAACCCTGGAAATGGTTCTTATCAGTCAATAAGCATCAGTAGGAAGTACTGCTGTATTAGATCAAGGGGTAGATTATGAGAGGAGCACTAAATATCGCTTGCTTGCAAGCGATATTAGCTCTCCACTGTGTAATACAGAGCATGCTAATGTGCTCTGGTATTATGAGTAAAGCGCAAGGAATCGCGCCCATGAGCGCGTGCTTTCATAGGCCCCGTGCTGATGCCATCAGAGAGCTAGACGCAGCGTAGGGGGTAAGTAGCACAGCGATGGCAGCATATTTTTAAATATATATTTATATGACTATATACATATATATGTATTTGTTAATATGTGTATACACATACTAACACATAAATATATATGTATATTAGCATATACATATATTTACTGGGAACACACAGTTCCCAGTAGACTGCAATGTAAGTGCCATTTTTCCCCCCACCAATTTTAGACCCCAATTTTTAGAAAATTAAAGGTACAGTCTAATCAAGAATTGTTATTGTTAAAAAATATATATATAATCCCTTTATTTACCCATTCCCCAGTTTTGCATAACCAACACAGTTATATTTATATACATTTTACCTCTGTAATTACCTTGTATCTAAGCCTCTACAAGACTGCCCCCTCATTTCAGTTTTGACAGACATTTAAGCCAATCAGTGCTGACTCCTATGTAACTCCATGGGGGTGAGCACAATGTTATCAATATGGCACACACGAACTAACACCCTCTAGTTGTGAAACAATGTCAAAATGCATTCAGATAAGAGGCAGTCTTCAAAGGCTAAGAAATTTGCATATGAGCCGCCTAGGTTTAGCTTTCAACTAAGAATACCAAGAGAACAAAGCAAAATTGATGATAAATAAATTAAAAAAGTAAATCGGAAAGTTGTTTAAAATTACATGGCCTATCTGAGTCATGAAAATGTATTTTGGACTCGACTGTCCCTTTAACCATAGATCGGATCTCTGGTTAATTTTCAGAGCACTAATTGGCTGGTTAATTATCGCGCACTCGCAAATGGCCAATTTGCCCATTTACAGATGCTTGATAATTTAGCGCTCCACTTGTAATCTGGCCTCAAATGTTCTTACAGGGAGAATAATATAGATATATTTCAAGCATTTTTAATTGCTGCTCTCTCACAAGTATGATAAAATATTTGAGGCTGGGGCAGCGTATAGTGATGCAATGAATAGTAGCTCCTCATGGTACCCAAAGGGTTAAAGAAAGCTTTTGCCTCAGGTGGTAACACTGTAGCCACGTAATGTTCATACAACATTGCGGTTTATGATGAGATCTCAGTTGCAACATTGTAGCAGCTGCAATAACACAATCAGCGCAAAAATATGGTAATCAAATTCCACAATGCAAAAAAATAAAAATGTTTATGGTCTATACACAATAATAAAACTTGTGGCGCCAAGCCAATGTTTTGTAAGAGTTAAAGGGATAGTAAACACTTTGAGATTTTGATATAAAATGTTTAACCATTTGCAGTAAAACAACTTTGCAATGTAACTTTGTTTTATGTAATTTTCATGTAAATTTAAAGGGATAGAAAGGTCAAAAATTAAATGTGCATGGGTGCATTTCAATTGAAATTTAAGTATTTTTGCAATATACTTCCATTAGCAAAAATGCTTCTAGTAAAGTTATCACTGTGTTTCTGAGGCATATGTACATATCCTGTAAGGGCCAGTGGACCAGTATTCAAACACTACACCTTCCCAGAGAGTGGCCAGTGGTTGTTTATTGCTTCTGAGGACGTAATTTGTGCCATACAAGTCACTGCTGACTCTCTGAGAAGGTGTAAGTGTTTGAATACTGGTGCACGAGCCCTCACAGGATATGTGCGTATGACACAGAAAGACAGTAATAACTACATTTAATTTACTAGAAGCATTTGTGCTAATGAAAGTATATTGCCTAACCCCTGCAACATTTCTTCTAGAGATTAGCAGATAGGAGCTGCAAAACAATGGTCATTTTTGTTAACAGAATGACAGTGGCTTGTCATATTTACAATGTCTTTATTGAGCCTTTAACAGTACATGGTGTACAAGTGTGAACTGTATGTTGATACACAAACTGCAACAAAAAGAGTGTGAAATCTAGCAAATCAGTGGTAACAGCGCAATCATTAAAGGGACAAGTCTAGTCCAAATAAACTTTCATGATTCAGATAGGGCATGTAATTTTAAAACAATTTTCCAATTTACTTTTATCACCAATTTTGCTTTGTTCTCTTGGTATTCTTAGTTTGAAAGCTTAACCTAAGAGGTTCATATGCTAATTTCTTAGACCTTGAAGGCCGCCTCTTAAGAATGCATTTTAACAGGTTTTTCACCACTAGAGGGTGTTAGTTCATGAATTTCATATAGATAACACTGTGCTCATGCACATGAAGTTACCTGGGACCTATCACTGATTGGCTAAACTGCAAGTCCGTCAAAAGAACTGAAAAAAGTGGCAGTTTGCAGAGGCTCAGATACAAGATAATCACAGAGGTAAAAAATATATAAATATAACTGTGTTGGTTATGCAAAACTGGGGAATGGGTAAAAAAGGGATTATCTATCTTTTAAAACAATAACAATTCTGGTGTAAACTGTCCCTTTAAAGCTTCCCAGGAAGATCAGCCTAAGATAAAATACCTGGGATATGAGGCAATCACTTGCTTGTACTTTTATTTCAGAGATGTCACCTACCAAAAAACTAGACAATAGAACACTGCAGTCTGCAGAGTGTTACATGGTGATATAGTGTGGGGCTTTAACAACCCTCCCTTCAGCACACGCCTGTCACATTGTGATTTAGGTTTCAGCGGCCACGCAAGTGAAGGGCATTTTTTCCCTACATTTTATTTGTTTTATGAAATATGGAGAAGCCCTGGAATTATACTGTCTGGGAAAACCCAGCAAATAAAGAACACCTGGTAACAAAGCACTAAAGCTGTGCTCATTTTGCAAGTATAAACTGATATTATAGTGAATTATCTGTCAATACAGAGTACACATTTTAAGATGTATAATACAATTATATATGAATTATTATAGTTCATTTAAAAACATATCTGACATCATGCTGCCCCATGCCTGCTGCAAATCTCAGACTGTTTACCCATTGCAGGTCTTCTAATATTATACAACAAAAACACCCTCCACTAAGCAAGACCAAAAGTAAATCGGGAGTTCCCTGCTCCCCTGTACCTACCATTGGGAAAACCAGTGCAACAAGATACGTTTTTAGTGGAGCAATACAAAATATCAACAGGCCCTGAAACCCTGGCAGTGCATAACCTATTGGCAAATTATAAATAAATAATATATTTTTACTTTCAGTTGATAATAGACCAACGAGGCACAATCTTATACATTATATTAGGACCCAGACAAAAAAATAAGAAACATCTACATAGTCTGCAAGTGTTTTATATACACACACTCACATGTACACTCATCGGCCACTTTATTAGGTACACTTGTTCAATTGCTTGGTAAAACACAAATTGCTATTTAGCCAATCACATGGCAGCAACTTAATGCATTTAGGCATCTAGACGTGGTGAAGACGACTTGCTGAAGTTCAAACCGTGCATCAGAATGGGGAAGAAACATTTAAGTGACTTTGAATATGGCATGGTTGTTGGTGCCAGATGGGCTGGTCTGAGTATGTCAAAAGCTGCTGATCTACTGGTATTTTCACGCACAACCATCTCTAGGGTTTTACAGAGAAGGGTTCGAAAAAAGAGAAAATATACAGTGAGCGGCAGTTGTGTGGACAACAATGCCTTGTTGATGTCAGAGGAGAATGGGCAGACTTGTTCGAGATGATAGAAAGGCAACAGTAACTCAAATAACCACTCATTACAACCAAGGTATGCAGAATACCAACTCTGAAGGCACAACACGTCGAACCTTGAAGCAGATGGGCTACAGCAGCAGAAGACCACACCGGGTGCCACTCCTGTCAACTAAGAACAGGAAACTGAGGCTACAATTCACACAGACTCACCAGATTGGAAAACTGTTGCCTGGTCTGATGAGTGTCAATTTCATCTGCGACATTCAGATGGTAGGGTCAGAATTTGGCATAAACAACATGAAAGCATGGATCCATCCTGCCTTGTATCAACGTTTCAGGCTGATGGTGGTGGTGGAGTAATGGTGTGGCAAATATTTTCTTGGCACACTTTGGGCCCCTTAGTCCAAATTGAGCATCGTTTTAAACGTCACAGCCTACCTGAGTTTGTTTCTAACCATGTCCATCCTTTATGACTAGAGTGTACCCATCTTCTGATGGCTACTTCCATCAGAATAATGCACCATGTCACAAAGCTCAAATCATCTCAAACTGATATCTTGAACATGACAATGAGTTCACTGTACTCCAATATCCTCCATAGTCACCAGATCTCAATCCAATAGAGCACCTTTGGGATGTGGTGGAACAAGAGTCACATCATGATGTGCAGCCGACAAATCTGCAGCAATTGCGTGATGCTATCATGTCAATATGGACCAAAAATGTCTGAGGAATGTTTCCAACACCTTGTTGAATCTATGCCATGAAGAATTAAGGCAGTTCTGAAGGCAAAAGGGGGTCCAACCCGGGGTACTAGCAAGGTGCATCTAATAAAGTTGCTGGTGAGTGTGTGTGTATGTATGTATGTATGTATGTATGTATGTATGTATGTATATATGTATATATATATATATATTATATATATATATACAGTAGTGTGGTGTGTAAATAGAAAATGCTAGAGATCTGCAAAAGGGTTAAACACATATAGTTAAAGTCAGCTCCAGAGCAGCATAACACTTCTAAGACCTAGCTGAACTAGGCATGTTTTTCCTGGACACTTATGAGTTATACATGCTGCAGGGTGTGCAGGTAGGAACATGAATTTCAACCCTGGACAGCAGACAAATAGCAAACACTGAACAGCACTATTCATGTTCCTTTCTGCACACCCTGGAGAAGTATAGCTCATAAGGGTCCAGGAAAACATGGCCCGAGGTGGCAACCCTAAGCTGAACATATTTGGTAAGCCAATAACAAGTGGCATGTGCGTAGTCACCAATCAACAGCAAGCTCTAATTTGTGCATTGCTGCATTTCAGTCTACCTAGGTATGCTTTTCAACAAAGGATACCAATAAATGTAAATCTGATAAAAGTAGTAAATTAAAAAGTCTCTTAAAATGACATGCTCTATCTGAATAATAAAAAATGTAATTTGGATTTTCATGTCTCTTTTCGTCTCAAATCAAAAATGTATTAAAAATATAGTGAAACAATTATTTAGATGGTTAACTTCATTTTAAACAATTTGATTTTCTCTTGAGAAGTCAAAACAACACTATAAGTTACAAAGCATAAGGCAGGCGTTTTTAAAGTCATCCATATAAGCCCTGCACACTTAGCACGCAAGGAAACGCAAGTGGATCCTGTATAAGCCAAGGGTGGCATATTAAAAACGGGGGGACTAAAATGTGCGCACACTGTATTCATCTGCCATCTCTCAGGATCTTCATGTGGCTGATATTAAAGCTCATATGGTATAAAATTCAACAGTCTACTTTCATGTTCTAGCATATATTGTTTAGGGGGCTGCACTACTTCATAGAAGGCCCCTAAATGATATTAAAGAATTTGGGGACCAGCTGTTGTGTATCAGCAGTGATGTCAAACACATGATGCCAATATGAGATGTAAAAGGATCACAGAGCATTTAAACATTAATTCAAATGGCCATGAAAAAAGTTAATGTGCTTCAAAATCTACAGACTCTGGCTGGCTTCAGACTTCAAGCAAACAGAACAGACAAAAAAAAAAAACTGTCAGCAGTTTAATGTGATAAAAAAATATTGATTATATTTTGCACTAAAAAGTAAGGTAACAGCTGTTGCGGTTTTAAAGGGACATTAAAGCCAAAATGTTTCTTCCATGATTCAGTTAGATTATATATTTTTAAACAACTTTCCAATTTACTTCTTTTATGAATTTTGTTTCATTCTCTTGGTATCTTTTATTGAAGAAGCAGCAATGCACTCCTGGGAGCTAGATGAACACATTTGTAAGCCAAAGAAAATGGGCATACAAGTTCAGTCGCCTATCAGCAGCTAGCTCCAAGCTCCTGAGCCTATCTAGATATGCTTTTCAACAAAGGATACCAAAGTGAATGAAGCAAATTCGATAATAGAAGTAAATCGGAAAGTTGTTTAAAATTGTATGCTCTATCTGAATCATGAAAGAAAAGGTTTTGGTTTCATGTCCCTTTAAATAGGGACTAACAGGAAGTTAATTTCTGTACACAACTGATACTTAGGTATCTATTGCTCACTGGCTTTAGAGAACACCTCCCACAAAAAGCTTATTTAGTAATGGTAAATCCATTTAAAAAAATAATGATAAATATAGTAAAGATGTTCTCTTTTAGATAATGTCCTTATTTAAAGGGACACTGTAACCAAAAATTTTCTTCCGTGATTCAGATTGAGCATGAAATTTTAAGCAACTTTCTAATTACTCCTATTTTTCAATTTTTCTTCCGTTCTCTTGACTATCATTATTTTGAAAAAAGAAGGCATCTAAGCTTTTTTTTGGTTTCAGTACTCTGGACAGCACTTTTTTATTGTGGAATGAATTTATCCACCAATCAGCAAGGACAAACCCAGGTTGTTCACCAAAAATGGGCCGGCATCTAAACTTACATTCTTGCATTTCAAATAAAGATACCAAGAGAATGAAGAAAATTTGATAATAGGAGTAAATTAGAAAGTTGCTTAAAATTTCATGCTCAATCTGAATCATGAAAGAAATATTTTGGTTACAGTGTCCCTTTAAGCAAAACTACTATTGTGTCAGGTAGGCTGCATTTCCTTGATGATGTTCAATAGTAAATAGGGATCTAATTTTTTCCCCTTATAGAAATATCCACTGTGGATTTTTAATGGAAAGAAGGAAATAGTTAATGGATTTTATAGAGCACAACAAGCAAACACACATTATTTTATTATAGATATCACAGACAGATGATCTATGCGGTAATTTCTAATTGTATTATTTTTATTATTATCAGAAAATACAGAAATACCTTCAGACTCTAATGATACATTTTGTAGAAAATAAATGTTGAGTTCTTATGACCTAGGGCTAAGCAATTGCTGTCACTCCCATTTGCAAGACACAGTATACTGCACATCCTCTTCCATTCATTGGAACTTCTGGGAATTACGTGGTAATAAGATTATGTCAGTTATCTCAAGAGTCTCTCATTTTATTATAGAAGTATATATCTTAGTTTAACATCCCTTTAAAGGGAATGTTTACCATAACTTTTCACCCATTTAATTTATTCCAAATGATCCAGTTTACCTGCTGCAATGTATTAAATTGTTTACAAATATATCCTTTACCTTTATATTGGCATTTTAAATATCCAATTTTGCCTGTGATATTACTACTTATACTGAAAGTTTCTATACTTAAAGGGACAGGAAATTAAAATAGAGCATACAATTTTAAAGAAGTTTCCTATTTACTTCTATTGTCAAATGTGCTTTGTTCTCAACTGTGCAACTGACATATTGTCAATTGTATTTCTCTCTTATTTCCTTTGTTACAACTCCTCTCCTTGAGAGCATACTGAGGTAGACTCAGAAGCATACATATGTGTTGCAAACATTGTTGGTGCAATTTTATGCATATAGTGCTCAAGCCATGAGTTTACATTCAAGCTCAAGCAGTAAGTTGTATGCTCTATCCAAATAATGGCATTTTAATTATTTTGATTTCAACGTTCAGTGTGACTGTTTAGTATCTTCCAATTAAAGGGATACAAAATCCCTTTTTTTCATAATTCAGATAAAACATACAATATTTACTTCTATTATCAAATTAGCTCTATTCTTTTGGTATCCTTTAATGACGGAGCAGAACTGTACTAGCTGAGCCAATGACAGGAGACAATTATGTGAGTCACCAATAAGCAGCTAATTCCCAGTAATGCTGCTCCTGTGCCTACCTAGATATACTTTTCAACAAAGGATACTAGGAGAATGAAGCAAAATAGATAATACAGGTCAGTTGGAAAGTTGTTTAAAATCACATGCTCAATATGAATGATCAACATTGAAGTTTGACTTTACTGTCCCTTTAAATATAATAATTACACTTACGATTTAAAATAGCTTTGTCTCTATACTAAAACATTAAAGGGATATAAAAGTGCAAAAGAAAAATGCTTTAAAGTGTTGGAGCATTGTATTATTGCACTATTGGCTGCATATTACTCTACATTTAACCCCTGTAAAGGATTTGCATAGTTAAAGTCAGCTCCAGAGCAGCAATGCACGACTGGGACCTAGCTTAACACATTTGGTGAGCCAATGACAAAAAGCCACCAATCACCAGCTAGCTCCCAGTAATGCACTGCTGCTCCTGAGCCTACCTAGGAATGCCTTTCAAAGAGAACAATATCAATTAGATGACAGAAGTAAATTGAAAAGTCTATTAAAATAATATGGCCTTATTGAATGTTTTATTTCGACTTTCATGTCCTGGTTATAACACCATGTTATGTCACAAGCATTTTTGTATATAGAAATCCAGGCACAAAATGCAGCTAGGATTTTGTAAAAAAAACAACCAAAAAAAAAAACACATTATAAGGTTGGTTGCTTTTTTTGTACATTTCCATTCCAGTGACTTTTCTAAATGAAAATGGTATAGTGATAATTCCACAAGCAAGCGCTGATTAACAAACATGGCAATACATTCTGCAAATAAACATTACAGCACAGGGCATCAACATATTGATAAGAATGAGTCCCAGAGGCACTGACCAGAGAATATGTTCAAAATCCATTTGAATTTAGTCCTAAAACAAAAAAAAATCTGTATATAAATTAGAAAATTTACAACAACAAAAACACCAAAAAAATAAATAAAACTATGACTTTTATAGAAAGCTGATAATAAAAACAAAAATAATGGCAACATTTTGCCATTTGTGTATATTAACTAAACCATCGTAGAAATGTGTTTATTGGGAATAAACTGCATTATGTTTCTGCATAACAAACAGCAAAAGCAAAATAATTTTCAGGTTGGTTAATGCAAAAAATAATTCAGAATCTAAAGCAACATTACACAACGTTTTAATCAAAACTCAGGATTGTTTCTCCACGCACTGTGACAATATCCGCACTTGGTACAAAAACATTGAAATGTCACACACAGGCAGTTCAGCAGCACATACACAGTGTTAACACCACTAAACACAAGCTTCAGTGTGACATGCAAACGTCCCTAGTAATCCGTCACAGCTCTGAACCATGAAACTGCTCAGCGCTGAAATATAAAAACATCCTTTTTGCAAACATCACATCCCCGCCATAAAGTTGAGAAAAGATATTACCGTGTTTCTGGACAGTTGGAGCTGTGCTGCTGTGAATTTTTCTCTTTGTCAAACAGGCTGCCAGTAAAAGAAAAAAAAAAAAGTGGGCTGTAATGCAGGAGGTCTCTGCAGCCCTCAGGGAAACTTTTCGTAGCTAGTTTACATAGATCAGTTAAATAGCTGTAATCCAAACACACTGGGAACTTTAAATGCTCATTTAACCCATTTGGCTCTGAATAGACCAGCAATACACTGGGCAATGATATGCTGTTGGCCTCACCAGATACAAAGGGGTTAAGGGCTGCTAAATTGCCTTAGCTGGCCATTAATTCCTGTGTCATGTGTATTCACAGACAATAATGGGCCAAGCAGCCTTCGTTAATTTGCTGTGCATAATTTCTCTGAAAGCCTTTCGTCCACTGCTGGACCACTGAGCTGGCTGGAAATAAAGCCCCATTTAGGTTTGTGGCTTGTGGATGACTAAACTTTGGGTAGACAGTTTAGAATGATGACAGTCATGAAGTTCTGCCCTGTCTAACTCAGGACCACAGGACAGCAGTGTCACAGCTATTTGCAACATTACTACACATGAACATTAATAGACAGCTGAAAACAAGACATACATTATAATAAGCTACAAGTCTAGAAAACAGTTATTGCTGGCCATAGGGTTATATTACATGTAGTGTATAGATGAAAACAAACACATGGAAAATTAGATCAATGAATTATACTCATAGTGAACTGAAAAGTCAACCAAAAAACTACCAATGTGTATATATTTTAACACTGAGTGGACTAGTAACTACCTATTTTTAACTTTGAGTGGACCTCTGGGCAAGTAGCTTTTAACTCCTGACTAGTAAACCATAGTGATATTTTTTCACCCCTGTATATATATATATATATATATATATATATATATATATATATATATATATATATATATATATATATAATCAACTGAAAAGCTAATTTTCCAACACCCCAGCTGACTGCTGTCTAGGGTTACTACCCATCCAGGTTTTACCTGGACAGTACTGAAATCTGTAGATCCCCCTCCTGTCCTGGGCGACCCATTCAATGCCACAAAAGTTATAGAGAGAAAAGAGAGTGACAAGAGGTGAGTACTGGTAGATGGAATTATTTTGTGCAGTCACAGCATGAGCTAGCAATGATGGAAGAAGAGAGAAAAAGTGCAACAGATACAGACACACAGAAGGCCTGAGTGACTGAATACCCACACCCACACCCACACCCCTCAAATTGTCCAGATATGAACTGGAAAAAGTGACAACTCTAAAGATGGGTGCATTTAGACACCCTGGCTGAGCAGTAATGGTTATAGCATAGGTCTGCTACATCTTACTTATTTTTTTATCACATAAAAGTTTTCACCATAAAAAAAATGAATGAAGAAAGTGTTATGACATTAATAAATAAGATGTAACTTTTAACTGAAATACGGTGCACAAAACTGATATTTAGTATCAATTACTTTTCCCAAGTACAGTTAGTTTGATTTATGAGTTCACCTGTAGTTGTTGGTTACTCCAATATTTAATCCCGTGTATAGGGACAATTGTTAAGATTCACACAACTAAGTAATCTACTAAGGTGAATTGTGCAAACTCACTATTCTATCCACCTATCAGAGGGGAATCGTTTCCTACTATTAATACAGGTCTAAGTGTGCTTGACAACCATTATGGTGTTAACTCTATAACTGTGAACTACGAACAATTATATGTAGTCAATCATATGCTACAACTAAACCAATTTTTTAATATAATATTACTGCTCCATTGCATCACTTTACCTATGCATTTAACACACGTGATTATTATCACGCACTTTGTCTGTGATGAATCATACCATATTAATTATGACGCATAAGAAGTGAATGAGAGCTGCTTTTGTAGAGAGTATACACTTCTTCAACTATACTCTTTTGACCCTAATCTTAATCAAATAGTAATATATAACCCAAGCCGTTGGCTTCCTAATCTGCCATTAGACAGTATTACAATAATAGGTTCAAGCGTACAATATCCAGTCTTTGTACTGGGAATTTCAGACCAGCATTTTAGTTTTAACTAACCCAGATTTTAATATATCTAATAAAGATTTATGTTTTAATTTGTGTGATTCTTTTTCCTACTCCATATAATTGGGGATCTTTTGAGTGCTTATCAAGTATCTTTTTTCGGTTAGTTTCTTTAGCTAACCCACCTGTAATGTAACTTTGTTGATACATAGCACCTAACCACATATAACTGTAGAATATTAGGGCCATTGACCTTATTACAGAACGGTAAAAGACCCAATGTAAAATCTATGAGTGGTGCCATCAATTCTATCTGAATTTCAGAGTGCACATATCATATGTTACATAGTGAGGCTATTTAGCTCTAGGTTGAAAACTGACTTTTCCAAAGTGGCTATATATTCAGGTTAAGATACAATTAGAAGTTTGTTCACTTAACATATACTGCTCAGTTCTATATATATATATAAACATGAACTGCAATGAAACTCACTTAATTTTACCCTTTTCTAAAATAGGATTTCCATTTGGTATCAGAGAAATAACTTTTATATACAATATTTCATTTTCTAATTAAAACAGTTGAATTGTAAAATATATATCATAACACAAGTTTAATAAGAATATGATAGATCTTGTTGTAAGATATATGAAAGAACATAACAGAGTATATGTTGTAACAGCTCTCTGGACTCTACACATTACTCCTCCAGAATTCCTCCACAGAATGACCATCTGAGTCGTCTATTGCATTTTCCCCAAGCCTTATTCTTGTGCTAGCTTCGAATTATCCTAACCTTTTCCCAAAAAACTCAAGGTAAGTTTATGTATGACCAGGCCATCCTTTACCTCAGCTGGACCTAGCAAGTCTGTTCCATTCCAAATTATAACCAGCTCCAAGGGTCCCCATGCCCAAGGAGCTAATTACCTAGCTCTCCCACCCCATTTGGGAGGCTACCAACCAGCCTTTTTTCATGCCTTGGTCTGAAAATGATGATGCTAGCATCCCCACCCACCAGCTGTGACAGGATAAAACAACAAAAAAGGGGAGGGAGCGTAGAAAAATTGCTAAACACTTCTTCCACTGTCATAAATTTCTCAATGGCACCAAGAACAAGCCCTGCACCCTTTATACCTGGCCACTCCTCTTCCTCCACCCATAGGGCCTTCCTCCTCCTAAGTGGTCCAAGGGCCCCTCCCACTATGTTCCCCCGTTTGCGGGGCCAGTCACTTCTCCTCTACCAATTTTATCACAGAACTAATCCATATTGTGTTTTAAAATACAACCCTACCGCTAGTTTTGTAGACACTGAAGGTCATGTGTGAATCCTCCAAATTCTAGATTTAAAATGCATATTTACTGTTGACCTCTTCCTCTAACTCCATATTGATTCAAGGCAAATAATCAGGATACCTGAGCAAGACACTGACTAGAAATAAAAAAATTAATAATAATATATTATATATTGCTGAAATACAAAGTGGATAGTGACACAGAAAGCCCTGGAAGCATGAAACAGAATGCAAGCCGAGCAGCGTAGAAGGTAATTTAGTGCATTAACAAATGAAATTTTGATTCAATAAAACTATGAAACTCATTGGCAGCATCTCCTAAAGAAATACCAGTTAATGTACCACAGAATGACACAATACAAGGGCTAATATAAACTGATAAACACTCTATATAAAAACACTAACAAAATGCAAGAAAACAGCAGCAACACTTTTAGTCTCCAAAACCTTCTTTTATTCCATTCACATGGGTAGCAAAAAGTAAAAACAGAACAACGTTTTGAGTCAAACCCCCTTATTCATATTCATGCAGTGTATAAAAACATTACTGCCCTTAAATACCTACATACAAGTGAGACCACACCTCCTTAATTAACCCTCACAATATATTGTAGTAGTTCACCTTCATATATACTGGCCCCTAGTGGTCTACACCTTTATCGTTCTATTCATTTTTAAACCATTTTTAAAGAATGTATTACTTAAATAAAAACACTTTCTACATAGATAAGGAATACAGCAGTTCTAATCTACAGATTAGATCAAAGACAATGTACAATTTATCATATCAATTAACCCAGGAATAAGCCTTTAAGTAAATACACTCAAATCAATTTCCCTATTCATACCTTTAGGAATTAATGATTCTATCCAAAAGGCTTTACGCCTCTTAAGGAGTAGTTCCCTATTGCCACCTCTCCTAGGTATGGGTATATAATCAATAATTTGAAATCTCAACTGTGAGATAATATGACCTTTTTTAAAAAAATGATGAGCAACAGGAGCATTTAGGTTGTTGGTCCTAATATTGGATTTATGCTGAAGAATTCTATCCCTGACCCGTTGGGTCGCCTCACCAATATAAATTAGACCACATAGACACTTAATTAGATATATTACAAAGGTAGCATTACAATTATAGTACCCTTTAATCCTGAAATTCTGACCCGTTAAGGGATGGGTAAATTTATCTCCTTTAATCAAATTATTACAAGTAGAACAACTGAGGCAGGGGAAACAGCCATCATTCTTTGAGGTTATAAACCCTGTTTACCTTTCTTTACACTCCCTACATCAGCCCTAATTAGCTTATCTCTTGAACTAGGGAGTCTAGTATATGCAGGCATAGGTGGCTGTCTAAAGGCTTTAACCTCTGGGTTACACTCACTTAAAATGTGCCAGTGCTTACGTAATATCTTTTGAATCTTTGGGCTAAAGGCATTATATTCTGAGACAATTCCAGTATTGATGTGTTCATGAAACTGGTTAAAAGTGATATTTACAATCTTAAGGCACAGGATAAACAGAAAGGATGTATGTTTTTCCCTAATATGTCCAAACAAGAAAGTATAGCCTTAAAGTCACAAAATAATGAGAAAATGCTGATTTGTAAGCAAGCAGACAAGGGTGGGGCCACTGTGGTATTAGATAGGGGTTATTATATTGATGAGATCAAGGGACAGTTGTCCAAACTTGAGGTGTACATGCCCCTTTCATATGACCCTTCTAAACAAATTATGACTGATATTAAGAAATGTGTAATGAGACCTTTCCTGAATGGTATCATTGACAATGATAATAAGAATTTTCTAATAAAAGATAAATTTGTTACCAAGGTTTTTTATACACTCCCTAAGGTGCACAATTATCTGGAGGCCCCCCCTGGGCATCCAATTGTGGCAGGCACTGATTCGATTTTTACAAATATTTCCATATACCTTGATAAGCTTTTAAGACCTTTTGTGTCTCAGTCCATGTCTTTTATTAAAGACACCAATGACTTTTTGGAAAAAATTGATAGAGTGTCTGGGTCTATGGAGAAATGTATTTTGTATAGCTTGGACATTGTAAGCCTCTACACACATCTATACCCCATTCTAGTGGCTTAGATGCAATATGTTTTTCCATTTCTAAAAGTAATAGATTCACAATGGAACAGCGACAGTTTATTATTGCATTGCTTGAGATTATATTATATTGTAACTACTTCTTGTTTGAGGATACATACTATGTGCAGAAACAGGGAACAGCAATGGGGTTCAATGTCGCCCCTACCTAAGCCAATATTTTTAAAGAGAGATTTGTGTACAAAAATAAACTTTTTCTCCTATGTGGCGCCACCTGGTGGCGTTATATAGATGATATATTTGGCATTTGGTGGGACGACGTTGGCTCCTTCCAGCGATTTGTACTGGAATTGAATTCTGCTACAAGGAGTATGGAATTTACACTAACTTGGAGTGAGGAGTCTATTAACTTTTTAGACACTAAGGTATATAAAGATAGGGGTGTTCTAAAAACAGATTTGTTTAGGAAGGATACAGATAAGAATAGTCTCCTTCATTATACTAGTGCACATGCCCCATCATTAATTAAGTCACTTCCTTTTAGTCAAATGCTGAGGGTAAGAAGGATTGTGAGAGATGATGTAGTAGCCCTAATAAGACTAAAAGAGATGGGAGATAGATTTGTGGAGCGAGGATATCTTAAAAGCATGATAGAGGAGGTCACCAAAAAGGTATTGGAACTACGAAAAGGAAGGGTTAATAAGGAGAATAATCAAAATAAGAAAGACCCTGACAGAATGGTATTCGTCTCAGAAAATAATGCCTTTAGCCCAAAGATTCAAAAGATATTACATAAGCACTGGCACATTTTAAGTGAGTGTAACCCAGAGGCATTTAGACAGTCACCTATGCCTGCATAAACTAGACTCCCTAGTTCAAGAGATAAGCTAATTAAGGCTGATGTAGGGAGTGTAAAGAAAGGTAAACAGGGTTTTATAACCTAAAAGAATGATGGCTGTTTCCCCTGCCTCAATTGTTCGAATTATAATAATTTGATTTATTGGAGATAAATGTACCCATCCCTTAACGGGTCAGAATTTCAGGATTAAAGGGTACTATAATTGTAATGCTACCTTTGTAATATATCTAATTAAGTGTCCATGTGGTCCAATTTATATTGGTGAGACGACCCAACGGGTCAGGGATAGAATTCTTCAGCATAAATCCAATATTAGGACCAACGACTTAAATGCTCCTGTTGCTCATCATTTTTTTAAAAAAGGTCATACTATCTTACAGTTGAGATTTCAAATTATTGATTATATACCCATACCTAGGAGAGGAGGCAATAGGGAACTACTCCTTAAAGGGACAGTCAACACCAGAATTTTTGTTGTTTAAAAAGATAGATAATCCCTTTATTACCCATTCCCCAGTTTTGCAAAACCAACACTTTTATATTAATACACATTTTACTTCTGTGACTAACTTGTATCTAAGCATCTTCTGACCGCCCCTAATCACATGACTTTTAGTTATTATCTATTGACTTGCATTGTAGCCAATTAGTGTGATCACAATGCTATCTATATGCTATCTATATAGATAGCATATCTATATGGCTTACAAGAGCTTGCTCTCCTCTGCTGTGAAAAGTAAATAAAATAGAGGCGGCCTTCAAGGGCTTAGAAATTATCATATGTGCCTTCCTAGGTTTGCTTTCAACTAGAATACCAAGAGAACAAAGCAAAATTGTTGATAAAAGTAAATTGGAAAGTTTTTTAAAATTACATGCCCTATTTGAAAAATGAAAGTTTTTTTTGGACTTGACTGTCCCTTTAAGAGGCGTGAAGCCTTTTGGATAGATACATTAGAGTCATTAATTCCCAAAGGTATGAATATGGAAATTGATTTGAGTGTATTTACTTAAAGGCTTATCCCTGGGTTAACTGATATGATAAATTGTACATTGTCTTTGATTGAATCTGTAGATTAGAACTGCTGTATTCCTTATCTATGTAGAAAGTGTTTTTATTTAAGTAATACATTCTTTTAAAAAAATAAAAAAAAATAGAACAATAAAGGTGTAGACCACTAGGGGCCAGTATATATGAAGGTGAACTACTACAATTTATTGTGAGTGTTAATTAAGGATGTGTGGTCTCACCTGTATGTAGGTATTTAAGGGTAGTAATGTTTGTATACACTGCATGAACATGAATAAGGGTGTTTGACCCAAAACGTTGTTCTGTTTTTACTTTTTGCTACCCATGTGAATGGAATAAAATAAGGTTTTGGAGACTAAAAGTGGTGCTGCTGTGTTTTTGCATTTTGTTAATTGTCTTGGGGTAGTGGCAGTTAACCCCTCTCAGCTGTTCCGATCAGCCAATAGAATGCGAGCTCAATCTGATTGGCTGATCGGATCAGCCAATCGGATTAAACTTGATTCTGATTGGCTGATTCCATCAGCCAATCAGAATTTTCCTACCTTAATTCCGATTGGCTGATAGAATCCTATCAGCCAATCAGAATTCGACGGACGCCATCTTGGATGACGTCTCTTAAAGGAACCGTCATTCTTCAGTTGGACGTCGGAGGAAGAAGATTGATCCGCGCTGGAGGTCTTCACGATGGAGCCGTTCCTCATTGGATGAAGATAGAAGATGCCGCTTGGATCAAGATGGTTGCCGGTCTGGATCGCCTCTTCTTCCCGGATAGGATGAAGACTTTGGAGCCTCTTCTGGACCTCTTCAGCCGCAGGATTATGGATCGCCAGCCCCCGCTTGGGTTGGATGAAGATTTCGGACCCAGGACCGATCAGTGATACCCGGCGAGGTGAAGATAAGGTAGGAAAATCTTCAGGGGCTTAGTGTTAGGTTTATTTAAGGGGGGTTTGGGTTAGATTAGGGGTATGTGGGTGGTGGGTTGTAATGTTGGGGGGGTATTGTATGTTTTTTTTACAGGCAAAGAGCTGAATTCTTTGGGGCATGCCCCACAAAAGGTCCTTTTAAGGGCTGGTAAGGTAAAAGAGCTTTGAACTTTTTTAATTTAGAATAGGGTAGGGCATTTTTTTATTTTGGGGGGCTTTGTTATTTTATTAGGGGGCTTAGAGTAGGTGTAATTAGTTTAAAATTGTTGTAATATTTTTCTAATGTTTGTAAATATTTTTTTATTTTTTGTAACTTAGTTCTTTTTTATTTTTTGTACTTTAGTTAGTTTATTTAATTGTATTTATTTGTAGATATTGTATTTAATTAATTTATTGATAGTGTAGTGTTAGGTTTAATTGTAACTTAGGTTAGGATTTATTTTACAGGTAATTTTGTAATTATTTTAACTATTTTAGCTATTAAATAGTTCTTAACTATTTAATAGCTATTGTACCTGGTTAAAATAAATACAAAGTTACCTGTAAAATAAATATAAATCCTAAAATAGCTATAATATAATTATAATTTATATTGTAGCTATATTAGGGTTTATTTTACAGGTAAGTATTTAGATTTAAATAGGAATAATTTATTTAATAAGAGTTAATTTATTTCATTAGATTTAAATTATATTTAACTTAGGGGGGTGTTAGGGTTAGGGTTAGACTTAGCTTTAGGGGTTAATCCATTTATTACAGTAGCGGCGAGATTCGGTCGGCAGATTAGGGGTTAATAATTGAAGTTAGGTGTCGGCGATGTTAGGGAGGGCAGATTAGGGGTTAATACTATTTATTATAGGGTTATTGAGGCGGATTAGGGGTTAATAACTTTATTATAGTAGCAGTGCGGTCCGCTCGGCAGATTAGGGGTTAATAAGTGTAGGCAGGTGGAGGCCACGTTGGGGGGGGCAGATTAGAGGTTAATAAATATAATATAGGGGTCGGCGGTGTTAGGGGCAGCAGATTAGGGGTACACAGAGATAATGTAGGTAGTGGCGGTTTACGGAGCGGCAGATTAGGGGTTAAAAAAAATATGCAGGTGTCAGCGATAGCGGGGGCGGCAGATTAGGGGTTAATAAGTGTAAGGTTAGGGGTGTTTAGACTCGGGGTACATGTTAGAGTGTTAGGTGCAGACGTAGGAAGTGTTTCCCCATAGACAACAATGGGGCTGCGTTAAGAGCTGAACGCTGCTTTTTTGCAGGTGTTAGGTTTTTTTTCAGCTCAAAATGCCCCATTGTTTTCTATGGGGATATCGTGCACGAGCACGTTTTTGAAGCTGGCCGCGTCCGTAAGCACCGCTGGTATCTAGAGTTGCAGTGGAGTTAAATTATGCTCTACGCTCCCTTTTTGGAGCCTAACGCAGTGAAAACCCAGCCATTCTGTGAACTCTAAATACCAGCGGTATTTAAAAGGTGCGGGAGAAAAAAAGCACGCGTAGCTAACGCACCCCTTTGGCCGCCAAACTCTAAATCTAGCCGTACTAAATGACAGATTACGAGTGTAGCTCTATTTAACGCTCAAGCTCTAGCGCTAACTGCGTTAGAAGCAAGATTTTTGCAACAAAAAGCAGAAGTTAGAATATAGCGTGAGCGTACACGTATTCCCCCATTGAAGTCAATGGAGCAAAAAAAAGTGTAATCCCCCCAAAAAAACGAATACCCTACTCGCGCGCAACCCGATCACATATACTCATTTGCACTAACCCAACATGAAAATATGAATATTGCACATTCTAATGGTCTCAACATAGCAGAATATGTTCTATTTATTCATAAATAAATATTTCTACATATATCTGATGGTATTTTGGTACAATATATTATCCTATACCTATATATATATATATATACACACACACACACACATATATTATAGAGAGAGAGAGAGAGAGAGAGATAGAGAGATGATTATATATAGGTATAGGTATATACAGAAATATATAGGAATTTCTATTTAAAAATACATAGAACATATTCTGCTATGTGCAGGATATTGGAATGTCAAACATTTACAGTATATATGAAGTATAACACTTTATTAAATATGAATATTGCATAGGGCTCCAATACACTTCTATATGTCTATATATGTGTACATAAGTATTTTTGAATTTCTATGTATATAGGTCTGTAAATACATATATACACATATAGATACATAAATCCATTTGTACACACATATGTGTATATATATATATATATATATATATATATATATATATATATACATACACACATATACACACACATCCATCTTTAGAGATGTATATGTATGTATCTCAATGTTAAAAGCCTTTGCCTGCCTTTTTTTTCTAACACCTGAGACCTCTTTTTAATATTTTTTATTAGATGGTGTTATTATGAGCGTTACTTTGTAATGTATTTTTAATGACACTTTTTTGTTTCATGAAACAGTTAACCAGAGCTCTGAGGACACGTTAATCATTCTAGCGTAAATCATGATTGTGCTCAAGCGATCGTGTTTACTTTCAACTTGTAATACAAGCGGCAAACCCGTGATAAACTCCTTATCGCTCGCGTGTAACTGTTAGCACTCCACTTGTAATCTGGCTCTACGAGTTTTGCAATACTTCTATATCATTGTCATTCCAATAAATCACTATTACATTATTGTCCATAAAATATAGAAGATTCATTATACAGAAGTCTTTCAGTCTTTGTTGTTAGAAGTTGCATTTGCCTTAAGAATCACACAGATAACTGGGTTTGTCATAAAGCATATGCAGACATTTATTCCTGAGATTAGGATTCACCATATGATTCCTCTTTATACTTAAAAAGAAAGTTTAGTGTAAAATTGAAGTGACCTGACAGAGTAGAACTGTTTGCTGGGTTAAGGTAACTGAGCTGGGTAAGTTGACTTCAAGGTGCATTCAAGTGTGAAAATGTAGTATTTTATTTTTAAATAGATTCCCTTCTTTTACTATGTGTTAACCCTTTCAGCAGCCAGATGAGGAGTATGGCCAGTGATTGAAGTATACACATGTATGCCTGCTTCTTGTTTTTCATCTTACAAAGCACGGTAGCTCAACATTGATTAAGCATTTATCCTTTTTTCAGGGGTTAAACACTTTGTAAATTATAGGAATTCATTTAAAAATAAAACGCTCTACAATGGTTCTACAGCCTTGAGTCAACATACAATTCTACTATATAAGTGGCTCATCATACATTCCATCTATACCCTTGATTCTCCATATTTATTCCTATATTGCATGTATCATACAGAAACATGTCAACTGCATTTAGTTAGTATATAATAAACATAATTAAATCACCAGAAAACTGATAAAAAAGCTCCTACAGATACAATAAGCGACCTAGATGATGTAATAGAAAGGTACAACAGAGAGGTTCAACACAAATGAAAAAACTTTCAATAGTTCAATATTAATGTTAATGGCCTATAAATCATGATAAGCCATGGCTGATCATACAGAGGCCTAGGGGGCTAAACAAGATTTTATGCGCTAGATAAATAGGAGTGTGGAGATTTTGTGTGTTCTTTCTTGATTATAAACTGCTGTTCTCTATGTTGTATTTGTCCATTGTCCTATTCCCAGAGGTACCATCGGACTTACAACCTGCTCATTGCACAAGACAAATGAAGTTCTGCACAAAGCTCAGGAGACACATTGTTCTTCCAAATGACGCCCAACGTGTCACTCCTAAAGCGCTCACAGCTTTCCTCTCCGTCCTGTCTTGAACAGAATACCCTTTTTTCTCAAGAAGTGAATTAGCCTCTATTCCCTTCATGGCCATCGCAAGGTCAGAAATGTCATTATCTTGTGACAGGCAGCACCTATTACTGCAGCAATAATGTCATTTTCAAATGCGGCGCTGCTAGAGGATAATAATAATATTTTCCCTGGACAAATTTTAGATTTAAAGAGTCCCTGATCTCCTCCTCAGTCAAAGCTATATAGTGATCTGCAGTCATTTTAGTACACTTCTGGTTCCCGTTAATCCATACAAGCATTTATTACATTGTAAAAGCTAATGCCGTAAGTTGAAGAAAAGGATTGTACGGCAATGTAGCTATACTTCATCATAAATGGGAAGAAAAAAGAATATGCCTGAAGTCTGATGTGACATTGCAAACATAATAATATCCAGCGACATACAGTACATGCAGGGCTTCAAATTATAACCTTGGCTTTCCCTCTTTGAGCTACTTCATCCAGCTCCCAACTAATGAAAAACTAATTGTGAAAATAAATAATCTTAAACTTAATGCCAATCTAGTCAAAATACACAAATAAAAAAAGGTCAGTCACAGAAACCCTATAAAACCCACACTTGGATATGTTATGACACTGGTATGTGACTTATTTCAGTAACTAAAATGGTAACAAGATACTCCACAAAAAATCTGAAAAAGGATTAATAAACTTTACTTTTCTAACAATCACTAAATGCCACTCTAAAATGTACAAAACTAGCAGGGCCAGACTGGGAATAAAAAGCAGCCCTTGAAAAATATGAAGACTAGCCCTATTTTCAGTTGAGTCAGTAGAGTGCACATGTCCCATTTTTCTGAAAGGTGATTACTGGGATAATGTGTTTTTCAGAATGAAATGATATTACTTTGTATTAAATAAAATTGTCAGATTGTTATATAGGCACCCTACAACCCTATTGCATTAATTAATCACCCCTGTAAATTGTAGCTTCCCAGCCCCAGCTGCTGCAGCCCACCGGGAAATCTCCTGGTATCCTGGTAGGCCAATCCGGCCTTGAAAACTAGCCTCTGTACAAAAAGGCCATTTAACTCAAAATAAAATTCACCATAACCCATCCAATACCACAATATGCAAGATGGATGGGAGATCTGCCTCGCTGTCCATCCTGCTGATTCTCTTTCAGAGAAAATCTCCTGGATTCCAAAGTAAGATCAGGGACTGCAAGGCTCCACCTACGATTTTTTAATTCATCCCAGTCCTTCCAATGTAACACCAAACTCTTCCCTCGAAAACCTCAGTAAATGTTGTGAGAAATCCAATGAGTAGTAGCAGAAAGCATCTGAAAATAAGTATTAGTAGAAAATGTCTATCAGCCAATGAGCATTAGTAGGAAGTACACAACTATAGTAGTGTCAGTTTAAGCTTAAATTGCGTGTTAAGATGGTGGTTTTTAACCACTAATATCCCTCACAGGTCTGAGGAAACATTACTTTTTGAGATGAGGTTGAATGATCCCTCTATGCATATCCTGGCTTCCAATACCTCCTTGTAGCTAGGAAGAAGAAAACCATAATGTTTGACACACCACAAGCCAGGGTCTCCAAAGAAAGAGTAACTGTCCCCTACTAGACATTAATGAGCTGAATAAGGTAAGAGAGACTCTTTTACTGGACATACATAAAAAAATCACTGTGGTATGTACTTTGACAAAATATATGCATCTACAGTATATGATTTCTGTGGAACTTGGGTTCTTTAGTCATTTAAACCACAGGGTACACATTCTAAATATAGCTGTAAAAAATAATATGCACTCTTCCTAGAGTATTATCGCTATTAGACAAAGTTGCATGGACTCATAATTTGTACTGTAGATAAGGATATTTCAGATTGTATTTGCTTTGTTTCTTCTATTGGATTTGTCTAATGTTTTCTTGAAAAATGTTAAAATATGGACAGTTATAGACTGCTATTTTTAAATAATCGGGACTAGTTAAGACTTTCCTATTTTTGTTGTGTGCAAAAATGTTTTGGCTGGCATATTTGGCAAGGGTGGCCCCTATAACATAGAATGCAAACATTTGACCTCACCGTAAAGTGTCAAATAAATGGTACTAATGGGTAACATTAATTCTGCTATGTATTACAACTTTTTTTTTATTTAATTTGTTTTAATAATCCACTCATCCACCCTTGCACCTCTTTTTGCCCAGCAAAAAAAATAAAAAAAAATACCCTTGAGTGTGTTATAGTAATGAATGGTTTAAATTGAACAATACTTCTATAAACCGTATCAATACTTCTATCAACCGTTTAACATTTGAATGGTTGAATAAAATTCATCCGGACATCTTACTATTGGATACTTCTTTACAAGAAATGTTAATTTCACTATTTGAAATATAACATAACATTTAAAGAAAAACTTCAAGCAGCAAAATGTATTGAATGTTAATTTGCATGAACCATTACAGAACCAACATTTAAAAGTTTGATTCTCTATTTCATTCTTTTCTTTATGTAATCGCTCTGTCATTTATCTAAAATGATGAATGAGCACAAGGGTGCCAAATATCACAAATTAAATAAAAGAATGTGGCAAACATTCCTTGCGTTAATTGTGGCAAAACATACGTTTATCCCTACTAAAAGCCCATGGAATTTTTCGCACTACTATATATATATATATACAGCACCTAAGCGCTATCACATATTTTCATACAATAAACTAATTTGTGAATATTTTACCTGAAATGTGTATGATGATTAATTAAGCAAGATCTTTTTAATAGCCAGACAAATAAAAAGACAAGATAGACCTTTTGCTGTAAATCATTAGTTAAAACTTTATTTAAAATACATGCATATGCAAAACCCCTTATCATACTCAATATTCTGTTGGCTACTAAATTATTTGTAAAAAGAAATTGAAAAATGTATTAATACACAATTATTTGATGTTACAATTTTGGAACAGTAAATATATATTTTTACTTGGCCAGGCAAGTTTAAAAAATTAAATAAAAAGCTAAGCAGAAGGAGATCTTTGTACATATAAGCTATAATTAAAAATATATTTCTATAAGTGCATACATGCAAACACTATGCACATAGTGCATAGACATACTGTAGGCCATACCTTCAGCCATATTAGGACCCTGTCTCCTATACTTGGTATTGCTTTCAAATGTTAATTACAGATTCCAGACAGTCTGGTCTCAGTCATTACTCCTGACCTACTGTTGATTATTCCTGTATTATTCCTTTACAAGGCTTCCTCTAAGGGCTGCAACGCGCACCATCTGCCTCTTATGTTCTAATTTGGCCATTTGAACTAAAATATGCCGAGCAGCCTCGTATGAAATTGCCTTCTTTGTCAGGATTTAGCAATAAGTGCAGTCATTTTAATTTGTATTTTAATAGGCACTGAGACAGTTTGCCCTAAAATGTCTCTTGCCAATTAGGAAAAAGCCAAAACAGATAACGGCATGTCTCCTGAATCCTGCTGCTTTGAATACTGGGAGTATTTACTCACAGGGTTTTATTATTTCCGTGGCAGCGAGTCGAGCCACTGTATACCCACTGAGCCAGATAAAGACCACAATCTTAATCCTCGGAGAAAAGTTAACTCTTTGGATATCAGAGAAGACCATAAAGCTTTGTGAAATAATATGCTGCAACTCACTCTAGCAGTCAAGGGGTTAGAGGTGGATTTTGTTGAGGGATGTGAATTGACTGGCAACTTGACATAAGTCCGGAACTCCTGATTACTGAATTTGTATACATATTATAATAACTGCCTATACCAAGCATTTTTAGTAGAATAGATATATTACAAGGACACTAATAATGCAAACTCACATATATTTAATGTAGCATGCTTCTAAGACAAGGCTTTTCAAGTATGGCAATCTCCATATATATATATATATATATATATATATATACACATACCACACCAGTTATCCAAAGTAAGGTCCTCGGATCAAAATTCTTCCCCAATCCTTTTTCTCCTGGGTTTTTTGAGCCCTGTTTTGGGATTGTTTAAAAGAGTTGCACATTCTTTGCTAGAGTTGTACATTCTTTGCTTCAACAATAAGAAGTTAGTATCAAAATAGTTTTGAAAGCATTTGTCAATTTAGATCTTGTTTTGTTTTAAACACAGAAGCAGGACTAAAACATAAAGGTTAAAGAATAAGAAGAAGATGAATCATAAAATTAAAAAAAGCACTTCTTAAAAATTCAGTTTTATTGACAACACGTAGAAGCCAGTCAAAGGAATGGACATCAGTGTCCTGAGAGTGGGCATAAATGGTATCACCCTCTGTTATATTTATTTACAAACGGATTTATGCTTTAATAGAAAACACATATAATAAAAAATAAAACATACAAATAATGCTCAGGTTACGTGCTTATCAATAACAACAATAATCGTAGATATAAACATTCAAATAACAACATGAACAGATCCAGAATCAAACCATAGTTGGTTTAGAGTTCATTCCCTAAAATATTAACCCTGCATGCCCTGCTGAAAACGAATATATAAAAAAGCATGAACATGCTTTCAGTGAATAGTTTGTAAACAGACATAAAGCAAAGTTCAAATAAAGATTTACAAAATGGGGTAAAACAAAAGAGCATCATTGAACACTATTTGAGGGTCTGGCAACCTGTTATGAACAGAAGTAATTATATAAAGTGACCCAATGTCCCAACTTTATTTTATTAAGCATGTTTGTTAATTACAAAATAATTCATATTAAATTACAACAATATTTATTATTATAATAATAATGATCAGATAAGAAATCTGACCCTACAGCCCTATAGTAATATCTGAGACACCTTGCACTGCAGTACCTCTTTAACCCATATACCCACATCATACCATAGAGATCAGACCCATAGTCTGTGGCACTAGTACTACTCACTCATACTCATATCAGACTGATAAGACCCCTGGCCTTGTAGTCACTCTATAAGCCTCAGGTTTCTGACCCTGCAGGTTGTCTGTCAGTCACATGACCACATAAGATCAGACTGGTCTATCAGCCCCTACAGACATGGCACCTCAAATACTACCAGCTAGGCAGGAATGTAACAAGCTTGGCACAAAAGCCATGTCCCTGCAGTGCAGCATTCCTAGTGCCATCAAAAAGCACAGATGGCAGCCGCTGCATTGGTTGCTAACCTGAGCACTAAAGTGAAAGAACATAAAAATAATTTTATCATATTTCTATATGTTTTGTTGATGATATTCAGACAAAAGGTTGGTAAAAAAAAATACAAAAACAGTCTAAATCTACCCCCCACACACACACACAACATTTTAAATATCTTGATAACTGTAAAGTTATACACACATTGACCATAGTAGAATACAGAGTGTTTAGCCAAAGCTGATCTCCCTAGTTGTGCTAATACATACTACAAATTGTATTAGCTGCATGTAATCCGACATGTAATGCAGGCTGCTGATCAGACAACACAAGTATTGATTGCAAAACCATCACTAGTAACACTCAGTTACGCCTGTTTGTGCCACACACACATGCATACCAGCCATGAACCTTAACACTATTACCTATGGTGACATTTTTAAACACAAGCAGAGCAGCAACCTTTCAAACCTAATTTACCATCAAGACTTTAATAAAAATATTTTGGGATAATTCTGCAGATCTCATGATACTGTTTAAAGACACAGCACCTTGAATTGCAGTAGTCCTGAATAAGTCTTGTTTGTCTAATTTGTCAAACTCTATTCTTGCGCTACCAACAACGACATGATAGCAATCTCACCCTCAACTAATAATTCTACTGTTTCTTGAATGAATTCCTCTTAAAGGGCCATGAAACCCAACAAAAAAAATGTGCTTTGTACTCTTGGTTTACTTTGTTGAAAAGGATACTTAGTTAGTCTCAGGAGCTGGAAGACAGCTACTGATTGGTGGCTGTACATATTTGGCTCTAGTCATTGGTTTACCAATGTGTTCCGCTAGCTTTCAGTAGTGCATTGCTGCACCATCAATAAAGGATACCAATAGAATTAAACAAAATTTATAATAGAACTAAACTGGAAATTTGTTTAAAATGTAATGCTCTATCTGAATCATAAAATTCATCTCCCTTTAATCCTAATAAATTTACCTTTAACTATAGCAAAATAAACACAGTGTGCATCAGAGATGTTATGCTATCTTTTTTATCTTCTTATTTATGGGGTCTTTTAATCTATCAGAAAGGCTTGGCTTGTGGCAATGGTATATTTCAAAACATTGAAACATTAACGGCTAGATTACAAGTGAAGCGATATTTAACGCTCCCACTGACGCACTAACTCCGCTAGAAGTAACCTTTTTGCTCATGTTGAGTAGTGCTTGTATTACAAGCTGAAAGTAAAAAGTTTTCGATTGTGTGCTAACCCGATACGCTCAAAAAGCTGACGTTAGAATATCACAATTTTGTTAACATATTTCCCCATAAAACTCAATGGAGCAAAAACAGTGGGGGAAAAAAACTAAAACCCTTCTCGTACGCAACCTGATTGCATATCTCAAGTGCCCCTAACCTGACATGGAAAAATGAATATTTCACATTCCAATGTTCTTCACATAGCAGAATATGTTCTCCATACATATGTCTGATGGTATATTGGTATGCTGTATATCTATACATATATATATATATATATATATATATATATATATATATATATATATATATATATATAGAGAGAGAGAGAGAGAGAGAGAGAGAGATAATTAGGTATAGATATATACAGATATAAATAGCATATGTTCTATGTTTTTATAAATAGATATTCCTATGTGCAGTAAATACACACAATGGGGCCTATCTATCAAGCTGTCAACCGCAAATACGCCGGAATTCCGCAGCGCAATTGTTGCAAGTTTGATCCGACCTAGTTATCAAAGCCTACAGACCAGCAAATGTTGAAATTTGTGACGTAACATACGATCCGCCGGTCTCAATCCGATGCAGATTGATGCTTACGTCATTACAGATGTTCCGAATACACATTTGGCTCTATTTGACACTTTTTCTCATTTATAAAATAGTTAACAGGTATGCTTGCGGCTATTCCAACCCAGCGTACCTGGTTTTCAATCCGTCACTCTGAAGGCCGCGGATGCCATAGAAATCAATGGGAGTCTGAAAGCACCGAAAGCTTATGTTCGATGCTGCCAGATATCCCATTGATTTATATGGTTGAAAACAAGTTACGTTTACACCTAACACCCTAAATACCGAGTCTAAACACCCATAATCTGCCGTCCCGGACATCGCCGCAACCTAAATAAAATGTAATAACCCCTGTTTCACCGCTCCCCAACACCGCCTCCTCTAAATAAACGTATTAATCCCGAAACCCTTGGTCAACACATCACTACCACTAACTAAACCTATTAACCCCTAAACCGTCAGCCCCCCACATCGCCATAAACTAAATTAAGCTATTAACCCCTAAACCTAACAACCCGCTAACTTTAAATCAAAATTACAACATCCCTATCTTCAAATAAATTTAAACTTACCTGTAGAATTAAAATAAACTATTTTAAACTATTAATTAACCTACCCTAACTATTATACTACAATTAAAGTGAAGGTAAAGTTTGGGCAGTAAAAACTGATATTCAGAATCCCTTTGCAGTATTAAATACAGTCGCTAACTTTTTTTTCCCCATAAATTTATTTTTTACTTGATTTATATACCTATATGTTTTCGCTCGTTGCCCTGCGATTCTCCTCCCATTGCTAATTTCCGGATTTCTTAGGCAGTGACGTATAGAGCGGTCCATCCAGCCAGAGAAGTCATCATCCAGGCAGCAAGAAGTCTTAATCCGGGCGGCCTCTTCCATCTTCATCCAGCCGTAGAAGTCCTCATCCAGGCGGCAAGAAGTCTTCATCCAGACGGCATCTTCTATCTTCATCCATCCGGCGCGGAGCGGGTCCTCTTCATACGGTCGCCAAGCTGGAACTTCAATGCAAGTGACGTCATCCAAGATTGCATCCCTTGCATTCCTATTGGCTGAAGGATTTCAATCAGCAAATAGGATTAGAGCTGCTGAAATCCTATTGGCTGTTCCAATCAGCCAATAGAATTTTAAGGGCCATTGGTAGTTTATTGTAGGCTAGGGGGGGTTATTTTTTTTGGGGGGGGCTTTCTTATTTTGATAGTACTATTAGATTAGGTGTAATTCTTTTCTATTTTTGATAATGTAGTTTTTTATTTTTCGTAATTTAGTGTTTGTTTTTTTTGTAACCGAGTTTTTATTTTGTGGGGTAATTTAGTAGTTTTAAACACTAAAATAACACATCCTAGATCTGAATAAATTAAATATTCTAATGAAATACTTTGTTCTTTACATAGTTGAATGTGCTGACAACAAAATCCCACAAAAATTAAAAAATGGAAATCAAAATTTTCAACCCATGGAGGTCTAGATTTGGAGTCACACTCAAAATTAAAGTGTAAAAACACACTACAGGCGTACCAACATTGATGTAATGTCCTTAAAACAAGTCAAAAACAGAATTTATGTTTACCTGATAAATTACTTTCTCCAACGGTGTGTCCGGTCCACGGCGTCATCCTTACTTGTGGGATATTCTCTTCCCCAACAGGAAATGGCAAAGAGCCCAGCAAAGCTGGTCACATGATCCCTCCTAGGCTCCGCCTACCCCAGTCATTCGACCGACGTTAAGGAGGAATATTTGCATAGGAGAAACCATATGATACCGTGGTGACTGTAGTTAAAGAAAATAAATTATCAGACCTGATTAAAAAACCAGGGCGGGCCGTGAACCGGACACACCGTTGGAGAAAGTAATTTATCAGGTAAACATAAATTCTGTTTTCTCCAACATAGGTGTGTCCGGTCCACGGCGTCATCCTTACTTGTGGGAACCAATACCAAAGCTTTAGGACACGGATGAAGGGAGGGAGCAAATCAGGTCACCTAAATGGAAGGCACCACGGCTTGCAAAACCTTTCTCCCAAAAATAGCCTCAGAAGAAGCAAAAGTATCAAACTTGTAAAATTTAGTAAAAGTGTGCAGTGAAGACCAAGTCGCTGCCCTACATATCTGATCAACAGAAGCCTCGTTCTTGAAGGCCCATGTGGAAGCCACAGCCCTAGTGGAATGAGCTGTGATTCTTTCAGGAGGCTGCCGTCCGGCAGTCTCGTAAGCCAATCTGATGATGCTTTTAATCCAAAAAGAGAGAGAGGTAGAAGTTGCTTTTTGACCTCTCCTTTTACCAGAATAAACAACAAACAAGGAAGATGTTTGTCTAAAATCCTTTGTAGCATCTAAATAGAATTTTAGAGCGCGAACAACATCCAAATTGTGCAACAAACGTTCCTTCTTCGAAACTGGTTTCGGACACAAAGAAGGCACGACTATCTCCTGGTTAATGTTTTTGTTAGAAACAACTTTTGGAAGAAAACCAGGTTTAGTACGTAAAACCACCTTATCTGCATGGAACACCAGATAAGGAGGAGAACACTGCAGAGCAGATAATCTGAAACTCTTCTAGCAGAAGAAATTGCAACCAAAAACAAAACTTTCCAAGATAATAACTTAATATCAACGGAATGTAAGGGTTCAAACGGAACCCCCTGAAGAACTGAAAGAACTAAGTTGAGACTCCAAGGAGGAGTCAAAGGTTTGTAAACAGGCTTGATTCTAACCAGAGCCTGAACAAAGGCTTGAACATCTGGCACAGCTGCCAGTTTTTTGTGAAGTAACACAGACAAGGCAGAAATCTGTCCCTTCAAGGAACTTGCAGATAATCCTTTCTCCAATCCTTCTTGAAGAAAGGATAGAATCTTAGGAATCTTTACCTTGTCCCAAGGGAATCCTTTAGATTCACACCAACAGATATATTTTTTCCATATTTTGTGGTAAATTTTTCTAGTTACAGGCTTTCTGGCCTGAACAAGAGTATCAATAACAGAATCTGAGAACCGTCGTTTTGATAAGATCAAGCGTTCAATCTCCAAGCAGTCAGCTGGAGTGAGACCAGATTCGGATGTTCGAACGGACCTTGAACAAGAAGGTCTCGTCTCAAAGGTAGCTTCCATGGTGGAGCCGATGACATATTCACCAGATCTGCATACCAAGTCCTGCGTGGCCACGCAGGAGCTATCAAGATCACCGACGCCCTCTCCTGATTGATCCTGGCTACCAGCCAGGGGATGAGAGGAAACGGCGGGAATACATAAGCTAGTTTGAAGGTCCAAGGTGCTACTAGTGCATCTACTAGAGTCGCCTTGGGATCCCTGGATCTGGACCCGTAGCAAGGAACCTTGAAGTTCTGACGAGAGGCCATCAGATCCATGTCTGGAATGCCCCACAGTTGAGTAATTTGGGCAAAGATTTCCGGATGGAGTTCCCACTCCCCCGGATGTAATGTCTGACGACTCAGAAAATCCGCTTCCCAATTTTCCACTCCTGGGATGTGGATTGCAGACAGGTGGCAGGAGTGAGTCTCCGCCCATTGAATGATTTTGGTCACTTCTTCCATCGCCAGGGAACTCCTTGTTCCCCCCTGATGGTTGATGTACGCAACAGTCGTCATGTTGTCTGATTGAAACCGTATGAACTTGGCCTTTGCTAGCTGAGGCCAAGCCTTGAGAGCATTGAATATCGCTCCCAGTTCCAGAATATTTATCGGTAGAAGAGATTCTTCCCGAGACCAAAGACCCTGAGCTTTCAGGGATCCCCAGACCGCGCCCCAGCCCATCAGACTGGCGTCGGTCGTGACAATGACCCACTCTGGTCTGCGGAAGGTCATCCCTTGTGACAGGTTGTCCAGGGACAGCCACCAACGGAGTGAGTCTCTGGTCCTCTGATTTACTTGTATCTTCGGAGACAAGTCTGTATAGTCCCCATTCCACTGACTGAGCATGCACAGTTGTAATGGTCTTAGATGAATGCGCGCAAAAGGAACTATGTCCATTGCCGCTACCATCAAACCTATTACTTCCATGCACTGCGCTATGGAAGGAAGAGGAACGGAATGAAGTGTTTGACAAGAGTTTAGAAGTTTTGTTTTTCTGGCCTCTGTCAGAAAAATCCTCATTTCTAAGGAGTCTATTATTGTTCCCAAGAAGGGAACCCTTGTCGACGGAGATAGAGAACTCTTTTCCACGTTCACTTTCCATCCGTGAGATCTGAGAAAGGCCAGGACTATGTCCGTGTGAGCCTTTGCTTGAGGAAGGGACGACGCTTGAATCAGAATGTCGTCCAAGTAAGGTACTACTGCAATGCCCCTTGGTCTTAGCACCGCTAGAAGGGACCCTAGTACCTTTGTGAAAATCCTTGGAGCAGTGGCTAATCCGAAAGGAAGCGCCACGAACTGGTAATGCTTGTCCAGGAATGCGAACCTTAGGAACCGATGATGTTCCTTGTGGATAGGAATATGTAGATACGCATCCTTTAAATCCACCGTGGTCATGAATTGACCTTCCTGGATGGAAGGAAGAATTGTTCGAATGGTTTCCATTTTGAACGATGGAACCTTGAGAAACTTGTTTAAGATCTTGAGATCTAAGATTGGTCTGAACGCTCCCTCTTTTTTGGGAACTATGAACAGATTGGAGTAGAACCCCATCCCTTGTTCTCCTAATGGAACAGGATGAATCACTCCCATTTTTAACAGGGTCTTCTACACAATGTAAGAATGCCTGTCTCTTTATGTGGTCTGAAGACAATTGAGACCTGTGGAACCTCCCCCTTGGGGGAAGCCCCTTGAATTCCAGAAGATAACCTTGGGACACTATTTCTAGTGCCCAAGGATCCAGAACATCTCTTGCCCAAGCCTGAGCGAAGAGAGAGAGTCTGCCCCCCACCAGATCCGGTCCGGATCGGGGGCCAACATTTCATGCTGTCTTGGTAGCAGTGGCAGGTTTCTTGGCCTGCTTTCCCTTGTTCCAGCCTTGCATTGGTCTCCAGGCTGGCTTGGCTTGAGAAGTATTACCCTCTTGCTTAGAGGACGTAGCACTTGGGGCTGGTCCGTTTCTACGAAAGGGACGAAAATTAGGTTTATTTTTGGCCTTGAAAGACCTATCCTGAGGAAGGGCGTGGCCCTTACCCCCAGTGATATCAGAGATAATCTCTTTCAAGTCAGGGCCAAACAGCGTTTTCCCCTTGAAAGGAATGTTAAGGAGTTTGTTCTTGGAAGACGCATCCGCTGACCAAGATTTCAACCAAAGCGCTCTACGCGCCACAATAGCAAACCCAGAATTCTTCGCCGCTAACCTAGCCAATTGCAAAGTGGCGTCTAGGGTGAAAGAATTAGGCAATTTGAGAGCACGGATTCTGTCCATAATCTCCTCATAAGGAGGAGAATCACTATCGATCGCCTTTACTAGCTCATCGAACCAGAAACACGCGGCTGTAGTGACAGGGACAATGCATGAAATTGGTTGTAGAAGGTAACCTTGCTGAACAAACATCTTTTTAAGCAAACCTTCTAATTTTTTATCCATAGGATCTTTGAAAGCACAACTATCTTCTATGGGTATAGTGGTGCTTTTGTTTAAAGTAGAAACCGCTCCCTCGACCTTGGGGACAGTCTGCCATAAGTCCTTTCTAGGGTCGACCATAGGAAACAATTTTTTAAATATGGGGGGAGGGACGAAAGGTATACCGGGCCTTTCCCATTCTTTATTTACAATGTCCGCCACCCGCTTGGGTATAGGAAAAGCTTCTGGGAGCCCCGGGACCTCTAAGAACTTGTCCATTTTACATAGTTTCTCTGGGATGATCAAATTCTCACAATCATCCAGAGTGGATAATACCTCCTTAAGCAGAGCGCGGAGATGTTCCAACTTAAATTTAAATGTAATCACATCGGGTTCAGCTTGTTGAGAAATTTTCCCTGAATCTGAAATTTCTCCCTCAGACAAAACCTCCCTGGCCCCCTCAGACTGGTGTAGGGGCATTTCAGAACCATTATCATCAGCGTCCTCATGCTCTTCAGTATCTAAAACAGAGCCGTCGCGCTTACGCTGATAAGTGGGCATTTTGGCTAAAATGTTTTTGATAGAATTATCCATTACAGCCGTTAATTGTTGCATAGTAAGGAGTATTGGCGCGCTAGATGTACTAGGGGCCTCCTGAGTGGGCAAGACTCGTGTAGACGAAGGAGGGAATGATGCAGTACCATGCTTACTCCCCTCACTTGAGGAATCATCTTGGGCATCATTTTCAGTGTCACATAAATCACATTTATTTAAATGAGAAGGAACCTTGGCTTCCCCACATTCAGAACACAGTCTATCTGGTAGTTCAGACATGTTAAACAGGCATAAACTTGATAACAAAGTACAAAAAACGTTTTAAAATAAAACCGTTACTGTCACTTTAAATTTTAAACTGAACACACTTTATTACTGCAATTGCGAAAAAGTATGAAGGAATTGTTCAAAATTCACCAAATTTTCACCACAGTGTCTTAAAGCCTTAAAAGTATTGCACACCAAATTTGGAAGCTTTAACCCTTAAAATAACGGAACCGGAGCCGTTTTTAACTTTAACCCCTTTACAGTCCCTGGTATCTGCTTTGCTGAGACCCAACCAAGCCCAAAGGGGAATACGATACCAAATGACGCCTTCAGAAAGTCTTTTCTATGTATCAGAGCTCCTCACACATGCGACTGCATGTCATGCTTCTCAAAAACAAGTGCGCAATACCGGCGCGAAAATGAGGCTCTGCCTATGATTAGGGAAAGCCCCTAGAGAATAAGGTGTCTAAAACAGTGCCTGCCGATATTATTTAACAAAAATACCCAGATTAAATGATTCCTCAAGGCTAAATATGTGTAATATATGAATCGATTTAGCCCAGAAAATGTCTACAGTCTTAATAAGCCCTTGTGAAGCCCTTATTTACTGTCTGAATAAAAATGGCTTACCGGATCCCATAGGGAAAATGACAGCTTCCAGCATTACATCGTCTTGTTAGAATGTGTCATACCTCAAGCAGCAAAAGACTGCTCACTGTTCCCCCAACTGAAGTTAATTCCTCTCAACAGTCCTGTGTGGAACAGCCATGGATTTTAGTAACGGTTGCTAAAATCATTTTCCTCATACAAACAGAAATCTTCATCTCTTTTCTGTTTCAGAGTAAATAGTACATACCAGCACTATTTTAAAATAACAAACTCTTGATTGAATAATAAAAACTACAGTTAAACACTAAAAAAACTCTAAGCCATCTCCGTGGAGATGTTGCCTGTACAACGGCAAAGAGAATGACTGGGGTAGGCGGAGCCTAGGAGGGATCATGTGACCAGCTTTGCTGGGCTCTTTGCCATTTCCTGTTGGGGAAGAGAATATCCCACAAGTAAGGATGACGCCGTGGACCGGACACACCTATGTTGGAGAAATGAGGCTCAGTAGTGTGTATGGCCTCCACGTGCCTGTATGACCTCCCTACAACGCCTGTGCATGCTCCTGATGAGGTGGCAGATGATCTCCTGAGGGATCTCCTCCCAGACCTGGACTAAAGCATCTGCCAACTCCTGGACAGTCTGTGGTGCAACGTGAAGTTGGTGGATGGAGAGAGACATGATGTCTCAGATGTGCTCAATTGGATTCAGGTCTGGGGAACGGGCGTGCCAGTCCATAGCATCAATGCCTTTGTCTTGCAGTAACTGCTGACACACTCCAGCCACATGAGGTCTAGCATTGTCTTGCATTAGGAGGAACCCAGGGCCAACTGCACCAGCATATGGTCTCACAAGGGGTCTGAGGATCTCATATTGGTACCTAATGGCAGTCAATAAATAATAGATTTTTTATAAAAGTGGCGCTTCAGTAGCTTTAAGTATTAAAAAACTATGGGTGGTGTTTACTAATGTGGTCAAAATACCAAGAATTTTGTACCTTCAGATAATATAAATATAAATGTGTATTTCTAAAAAAATTTTTTAAAAGAAGTATTGTATACTTTGAACATGTGAGTTTTTTCAAAAAATCATTGTAAAGACAACCTAATATGACCCAAAGTGAATTGATGTAATTTTATATTGGACACATGTCACTTATATCAGCTACAGCAACAAATTCGGAAAAAAATGATTTTTTTATGTGAATTAAGCTTTTTTTAATAATACATAAATAAACAACAATAACAGACAAAACGAAGATTAAGTTTGTCAAATTATCTTCTAAAGTTTAGTTGATCAACTCATAAAACAAATTAGATAAAAAATCCATATTTGTTGTTTATGTATTATTAAAAAAAGCTTAATTCACATAAAAACATCATTTTTTTCCGAATTTGTTGCTGTAGCTGATATAAGTGACATGTGTCCAATATAAAATTACATCAATTCACTTTGGGTCATATTAGGTTGTCTTTACAATGATTTTTTGAAAAAACTCACATGTTCAAAGTATACAATACTTCTTTTAAAAAATTGTTTTTAGAAATACACATTTATATTTATATTATCTGAAGGTACAAAATTCTTGGTATTTTGACCACATTAGTAAACACCACCCATAGTTTTTTAATACTTAAAGCTACTGAAGCGTCACTTTTATAAAAAATCTATTATTTATTACTTTGTGTATAACCAGGAGGAGGTTATAATAAAAGAGGCCTAAGTATTTTAAGTCCAGCGCTAGAAACTTATCCTTAAATCAAACCTAATGGCAGTCAGGCTACCTCTGGCGAGCACATGGAGGGCTGTGCGGCCCCCCAAAGAAATGCCACCCCACACCATTACTGACCCACTGCCAAACCGGTCATGCTGGAGGATGTTGCAGGCAGCAGAAAGTTCTCCATGGCATCTCCAGACTCTGTCACGTCTGTCACATGTGCTCAGTGTGAACCTGCTTTCATCTGTAAAGAGCACAGGGTGCCAGTGGCGAATTTGCCAATCTTGGTGTTCTCTGGCAAATGCCAAATGTCCTGCACAGTGTTGGGCTGTAAGCACAACCCCCACCTGTGGACGTCGGGCCCTCATACCACCCTCATGGAGTCTGTTTCTGACCGTTTGAGCAGACACATGCACATTTGTGGCCTGCTGGAGGTCATTTTGCAGGGCTCTGGCAGTGCTCCTCCTGTTCCTCCTTGCACAAAGGCGGAGGTAGCGGTCCTGCTGCTGGGTTGTTGCCCTCCTCCACGTCTCCTGATGTACTGGCCTGTCTCCTGGTAGCCCCTCCATGCTCTGGACACTACGCTAACAGACACAGCAATCCTTTTCGCCACAGCTCGCATTGATGTGCCATCCTGGATGAGCTGCACTACCTGAGCCACTTGTGTGGGTTGTAGACTCCGTCTCATGCTACCACTAGAGTTAAAGCACCGCCAGCATTCAAAAGTGACCAAAACATCAGTCAGAAAGCATAGGAACTGAGACGTGGTCTGTGGTCACCACCTGCAGAACCACTCCTTTATTGGGGGTGTCTTGCTAACTGCCTATAATTTCCACCTGTTGTCCATCCCATTTGCACAACAGCATGTGAAATTGATTGTCACTCAGTGTTGCTTCCTAAATGGACAGTTTGATTTCACAGAAGTGTGATTGACTTGGAGTTACATTGTGTTGTTTAAGTGTTCCCTTTATTTTTTCGAGCAGTGTATATATATATATATATATATATATATATATATACACACACATATATATATATATATATCTATATATATATCTATATACACACACACATATATATATATATATATATATATACACACACACACACAGTATATATATATATATATATATATATATATGTATGTATATATATATATATATATATATATATAAGACACATACACACACATTTACATATTTAAACATATATGTATGTATCGCAATGTTAAATCCCTTCACAGTCCTTTTACACATACAAATACATAAATACATATTTACGCACATATACATACACACACACACACATATATATATATATATATATATATATATATATATATATATAAATATACATATTTTGAGGTTTATATGTATGTATCTCAATGTTTAATGTTGTATAGGATGAACTCAATGGATTTGTGTCTTTTTTTCAATCTCATCTATTATGTTACTATGTTACTATTACTAAATCCCTTTGCAGTACTTTTTTTTTCTAACACCTGAGACCTCATATCTTTAAAACCTTATAACTTTTTTGTGCAGTTTTTTTTTAATAATTTGTATTAGATAGTGTTATTGTAAGTGTAACTATACTGTTATATGTATTAATGATGTGTTTTGTGACACTATTTTGTTTGGTAAAACAGTTAACCAGAGCTCTGAGGACGTGCTATTCTGTCTTGCATTAACTTCCAACTTGAAATATGAGCGATACATCCGACGTTCACAAACACCCACGATAAACTCCTTTTCGCTCATGCGTAAATACTCGTAATCTGGCCCTAAACAAATTATGAATACAAACATATTATGGATGCTCACTTTTTTCTATACACTTATGACCACCTTTCTACACGTTCACTTAGCATTTATTATGGCGTTGCAGATTTAAATAATCAAAGATTCAGCAGAGTTTTATGCAGAAATATCCCAAGATCATCTTCATATAAGGGTATATCGTTACTGCATCTCACAACCTTGACTTATAGGGGGCCGATTTATCAAAGTGCAGCAGACATGATCCGCTGTAGCACATCAATAAATGCTGCACATCGATAAATGCCGACAGTATACGTTGTCAGCATTTATCATTGCTCAAGCATTTCTAGTGAAATGCTTGTGCAATGCCATCTCCTACAGATTCGCGGCCAATCGGCCGCTAGCAGGGGGTGTCAATCAACTCGATCGTATGCAATCGGGCGGATTGCTGATTCGCCTCAGAGGTAGCGGACAAGTTAAGGAGCAGCGGTCTTAAGAAGGCTGAAGGCTCGCGCAGAAACAGGTGTATACGGCCCCATTCAGGCCGTGATAAATCGGCCCCATATAGCCTGCTTTTAGCTACACCTGCTCCCTCTTTGCGTGAGTTATTTAAATGTTTTATTTTATAGACTTTTTTGTTTATGGCAAAATGATTTTTGTACAAAAACATGCTATTTTAAATGGCCTTTAAAGGGACATAACTGACAATAGTTTGCTTGAGCTGTTCAAGAGCTAGCTGCTCATGAGATTAGAAATATGCACGTGCATAAGTTGTCAATGTGGCATGCATGAAAAAGACAGTAAAGTTAAAATTAGACTTTTATGATTCAGATAGGGCATGACATTTTAAATTACTTTGAAATTAACTTTTATCATGAAATTGTCTTTGTTCTCTTGGTATTCTTTTTTGAAAGCTAAATCTAGGTAGGCTCATATGCTAATTTCTAACCCCTTCAAGGTCTTCTCTTACCTCAGTGTATTTTATTAGCTTTTTCACAGCTAGATAGTGCTAGTTCATGTATGCAATAATGCAATATAGATAAAATTGTGTTAACACCTGTAGAACACTAATTGGCTGAAATGCAAGTTTGTAAAAAGCACTAAGATAAGGGGGCAGTCTGCAGAGGCTTAGATACAAGGTTGGTAATGGGTAATAAAGGGATGATCTATCTTTTAAAACATTAAAATAGAAAAAGTATACTGTCCCTTTAAATGTTAAAAGGGTCACACAGACTTTTCTTAATGTGCTTTGCAAAGTGTCTACACAGCCCTTGCATAGTATTGATTCTCATCTCCCTTTAAAATCAAAATTTAAGACCTAATAACAAGTTTAGTTATGAATAGTAATTATTTAATTTTGCACACTTTTCCAGGATAGGTTGGAAGCAAAGCTGTAGAATCCAAAAAGTTCACCCCACAACACACAAAACATAAAGAACATTCACTTTTATAGGGTCTTATTTCAAACTGTCCCTAACTGGTTACAGCATAGCAAATAAGGTAATTACTACTGAAGCTAGCACAAGACTATAATATATTTTTTTGTTGTGTTGCAATAAAAAAAACATATCAGTCAAGTTCAAATATTTTAAAAACAAAATAATACCCTTTTTGCTGCAACTAACCTACACCCCCAATTTGCCTTATTTAGAGGAGCCAATCAGAACTTTTAGCTGGAATAGACTAAAGCTATCCATGGTCATAACACTGGCAAAAACTGCATTTTTCTTTTTACAGTTTGTTATCAGATGAAGCCAGTAAAGTGCAAATATGGAGTAGGGTTTTCTTTGAAAGGTGTGCATTTCCAGTTCCAAAAATTACAAAACTCACAATTTTCAGACTTAAATTACATGTACAGGGGGAAAAATAAATAATGAAAGTTTATTGGAAAGTTTTACCATGCAACGTGAAACTAGTTTATATTACAATCTCAAGGTATTTACTGTCCATTTAAATATATTACAGAGTGCTGAATACTTTTAAGTCTCTAAAGATATCACCTCAATGGCTTCTCTTTGGTGACAGTGCTGCAGTCATACACTAGCACTGGGAGACAGGCAAAGACAGATAGAGATCTGCGGCAGACAGATGTGCTTTTCCCTCAGCACTGATAGGAGACATGAGGAGCCTGCGCAGGTAAATCGGCTGACTAATAGGCAGGCATGTCTTACAGCAAGTGACATTAATCCTAAGCGCCTGACAGATAACCTCACCACAAATCCATCAGCCTTGGGTCACTGGTGTGTTTCTGCAGGGCAGGAGAATGTAATTGAAGCCACTTTGCTGTTCTGGTAGCTTCCCGCTAGAGATGCTGCCTGGGCGAGCAGTGACTTTCATTACTGTATGGTGACAGCTGTATGTCCCTACCTTTGTCATTTTCACACAAACTGCACATTGTGCAAAGCTGCTAGATAAACAAATCATACAAATCCATATATACCCTTCTGATTTACTCATTTTAAAATACATTTTTTCATCCTCTATATAATTTTCAAGTGACTCTGCCAGGGGTTGCAGAAGTCTCAACTGAGACTGGACCCACACACCTAGGGGGCCCATCTGTCACTGTAATCATTAATGGCATGCGTCACCACAGAGGGGATCGGGCTCCACCTGCATTATGACTGGTCCTTCTAAATGCCCCCCCCCCCCCCACATAACATGGTTGACAGAGTAAGGACACTGTATGGATTTGTATCTACACACATACGGCTAGATTACGAGTTGTGCGTTAGGCTTAAAAAGCAGCGTTGGCCATTCCTAACGCTGCTTTTTAACGCCCGCTGGTATTACGAGTCTTGCAGGTACAGGTGTACCGCTCACTTTTTTGGCCAGACTTGGAAATACCGCAAATCCACTTATGTAAACTGCGTATCCTCTTTTTTCAATGGGACTTGCATAGCGCCGAAATTACAAGTCTGACAAAAAAGTGAGCGGTAGACCCTCTCCTGTCAAGACTGGTACCGCATTTTAAAGTCAGTAGTTAAGAGTTTTATGGTACAACGTTGTAGCATAAAACTCTTAACTAAAGTGCTAAAAAGAACACTAACACCCATAAACTACCTATTAACCCCTAAACCGAGGCCCCCCCACATCGCAAACACTAAAATAAAATATTTAACCCCTAATCTGCTGAACCGGACATCGCTACCACTATAATAAATATATTAACCCCTAAACCGCCACACTCCCGCATCGCAAACACTAGTTAAATATTATTAACCCTTAATCTGCCGTCCCCAACATCGCCGGCACCTACCTACATTTATTAACCCCTAATATGCCGTCCCCAACATCGCCACTATTAAAGTTATTAACCCCTAAATCTAAGTCTAACCCTAGCCCCCCCAACTTAAATATAATTTAAATAAATCTAAACAAAAATAACTATCATTAACTAAATTATTCCTATTTAAAACTAAATACTTACCTATAAAATAAACCCTAAGCTAGCTACAATATAACTATTAGTTACATTGTATCTAGCTTAAGGTTTATTTTTATTTTACAGGCAATTTTGTATTTATTTTAACTAGGTAGAATAGTTAGTAACTAGTTATTAACTATTTAATAACTACCTAATTAAAATAAAGACAAATTTACCTGTAAAATAAAACCTAACCTAAATTACACTAACACCTACCTAACACTACACAATAATTAAATTAATTCCCTAAATTAAATACAATTAAATACAATTAAATAAAATTAGCTAAAGTACAAAAAAAAAAAAAACACTAGATTACAGAAAATAATAAACAAATTACAAGATTTTTAAACTAATTACACCTAATCTAATTCCCCTAACAAAATAAAAAAGCCCCCCCAAAATAAAAAAAGCCCTACCCTACACTAAATTACAAATAACCCTTAAAAGGGCCTTTTGCGGGGCATTGCCCCAAAGTAATCAGTTTTTTTACCTGTAAAAAAAATTACAAATCCCCCCCCAACATTAAAACCCATCACCCACACAACCATCCCTACTCTAAAACCCACCCAATATCCCCTTAAAAAAACACTAACCCCTTGAAGATCACCTTACCGGGAGAAGTCTTCATTCAACCGGGCTGAAGTCCTCAACGAAGCCAGGAGAAGTCTTCATCCAAGCCGGGCGAAGTGGTCCTCCAGACGGGCAGAAGTCTTCATCCAGACGGCACAGAGCATCCTCTTCCAACAAAGTTTTCTTACTAAATGACGGTTCCTTTAAATGACGTCATTCAAGATGGCGTCCCTTCAATTCCGATTGGCTGATAGAATTCTTTCAGCCAATCGGAATTAAGGTAGAAAAAATCTTATTGGCTGATGCAATCAGCCAATAGGATTGAGCTGGCATTCTATTGGCTGATTGGAACAGCCAATAGAATGCCAGCTCAATCCTATTGGCTGATTGGATCAGTCAATAGGATTGAACTTCAATCCTATTGGCTGATAGAATTCTATCAGCCAATCGGAATTGAAGGGACGCCATTTTGGATGACATCCCTTAAAGGAACCATCATTTAGTAAGAAGACTTTGATGGAAGAGGATGCTCCGCGCCGGATGTCTTGAAGATGGACCCGCTCCGCGCCGGTTGGATGAAGATAAAAGATGCCATCTGGATGAAGACTTCTGCCCGTCTGGAGGACCACTTCACCCAGCTTGGATGAAGACTTCTCCCAGCTTCGTTGAGGACTTCGCTCCGGTTGGGTGAAGACGTCTCCCGGTAAGGTGATCTTCAAGGGGTTAGGGTTAGGTTTTCTTAAGGGGGGATTGGATGGGTTTTAGAGTAGGGTTGGTTGTGTGGGTGGTGGGTTTTAATTTTGGGGGGGATTTGTCATTTTTTTTACAGGTAAAAGAGCTGATTACTTTGGGGCAATGCCCCGCAAAAGGCCCTTTTAAGGGCTATTTGTAATTTAGTGTAGGGTAGGGCTTTTTTATTGGGGGGGGGCTTTTTTATTTTGTTAGGGGGATTAGATTAGGTGTAATTAGTTTAAAAATCTTGTAATTTGTTTATTATTTTCTGTAATTTAGTAGGGTTTTTTGTACTTTAGATAATTTTATTTAATTGTATTTAATTTAGGAAATTAATTTAATTATAGTGTAGTGTTAGGTGTAATTGTAACTTAGGTTAGGTTTTATTTTACAGGTACTTTTGTATTTATTTTAGCTAAGTAGTTATTAAATACTTAATAACTATTTAGTAACTATTCTACCTAGTTAAAATAAATACAAACTTGCCTGTAAAATAAAAATAAACCCTAAACTAGCTACAACTATTAGTTGTAGTGTAAAACTCTTAACTACTGACTTTAAAATGCGGTATCAGGCTTAACAGGAGAGGGTCTACCGCTCACTTTTTGGAAGACTCGTAATACCGGCGCTATGCAAGTCCCATTAAAAAAATAGGATACGCAATTGACATAAGTGGATTTGCAGTATTTCCGAGTCTGGCCAAAAACGTGAGCAGTGTGCCTGTAACTTCAAGACTCGTACTACCAGCGGGCGTTAAAAAGCAGTGTTGGGACCGGCCAACGCTGCTTTTTAAGCCTAACGCAAAACTCGTAATCTAGCCGTATGTGTTTTTCAGTAAAGAATCCCCCTTTTACAAAAAAACCACACAATATGTTTTAAGATGCTCTCTTATTAACCTTAACACTATTAATTACCAAATGACTGGTGATACAGACACAATGTTATACATTCTAAACAATAGTGAACCATTTCTACCCACTGTAGCTTTCTTCCCACACTACCATTATGATACAGCCCTTGTCTCTATGATTCCACCTAATAAATAAATCACAAATACCAGTAAGGATAATTGCACATTCATCGTAACCCACATTAACTATCAGAGACATTTTACAGAGCCTTTAAATTACTCAGTTAATGAGGAGAAATGTATTTTAGATGGACAGTTGCAAAGCAAAAATAAACTTTAAAAAGAGGCAATATAGTACAGCTGCAAGCTCCCTGTTACTCTGTAATGTTACTGTGTAGTGTGTGTCAGAGGATAAAGTGTGAATTTAATACTGCAAAAAGTCAAAGATAATGTTATGGACAGTGGAAAAGTCTGGCTGTAAAAGGGTTAATCAGGCCTAAAAGTAAAATTAGACAACCAGCTATTTGATCTGCAGCATATTCCAGTTACAGAATTTGCTTTTTGGCCTCACTAAGGAACCTGAGACAACACTTACACAAAAACAAATTATGTTTAATATCATTTTAGGTTTTAAATAAAAAGCAAGAAATTGTGAGTGTATGCTCAGTTACGTTTAATAAACACACTTTGGGATGTATATTAATTATTTATTTTGTAGACATTCCTGTAATTTAACTTTGAGAATTGTGTTATTTTATTGCCCCATAGAGGCTGGAATACATTCTGAAGGATCCATAATGCTGACCCTGCTACATTCTACACAGTGATTGCTTGATCAGTGCAATTGAGTGAAGATAAACATACTAAAGAATTTTTTTGAGGGGTACATTTCTGGAATGCAAAACATTGCAAACTGTGCTATTAACATGACAGTTTAAATAATTTTAAACAATTTTGTAGATTGTTTTCAATGCTGAATTTAATTGCTGATATATAATTTGAACCAGTTACAGGGAATGCAGCACTCTTAAAATTGCAAAGCTTCTGAAGCGTGATCATCGAACAATCAAGCGTTTCATTCAAAATAGTCAACAGGGTCGCAAGAAGCGTGTGGAAAAACCAAGGCGCAAAATAACTGCCCATGAACTGAGAAAAGTCAAGCGTGCAGCTGCCAAGATGCCACTTGCCACCAGTTTGGCCATATTTCAGAGCTGCAACATCACTGGAGTGCCCAAAAGCACAAGGTGTGCAATACTCAGAGACATGGCCAAGGTAAGAAAGGCTGAAAGACGACCACCACTGAACAAGACACACAAGCTGAAACGTCAAGACTGGGCCAAGAAATATCTCAAGACTGATTTTTCTAAGGTTTTATGGACTGATGAAATGAGAGTGAGTCTTGATGGGCCAGATGGAAGGGCCCGTGGCTGGATTGGTAAAGGGCAGAGAGCTCCAGTCCGACTCAGACGCCAGCAAGGTGGAGGTGGAGTACTGGTTTGGGCTGGTATCATCAAAGATGAGCTTGTGGGGCCTTTTCGGGTTGAGGATGGAGTCAAGCTCAACTCCCAGTCCTACTGCCAGTTTCTGGAAGACACCTTCTTCAAGCAGTGGTACAGGAAGAAGTCTGCATCCTTCAAGAAAAACATGATTTTCATGCAGGACAATGCTCCATCACACGCGTCCAAGTACTCCACAGCGTGGCTGGCAAGAAAGGGTATAAAAGAAGAAAATCTAATGACATGGTCTCCTTGTTCACCTGATCTGAACCCCATTGAGAACCTGTGGTCCATCATCAAATGTGAGATTTACAAGGAGGGAAAACAGTACACCTCTCTGAACAGTGTCTGGGAGGCTGTGGTTGCTGCTGCACGCAATGTTGATGGTGAACAGATCAAAACACTGACAGAATCCATGGATGGCAGGCTTTTGAATGTCCTTGCAAAGAAAGGTGGCTATATTGGTCACTGATTTGTTTTTGTTTTGTTTTTGAATGTCAGAAATGTATATTTGTGAATGTTGAGATGTTATATTGATTTCACTGGTAAAAATAAATAATTGAAATGGGTATATATTTGTTTTTTGTTAAGTTGCCTAATAATTATGCACAGTAAACAGTAATAGTCACCTGCACACACAGATATCCCCCTAAAATAGCTATAACTAAAAACAAACTAAAAACTACTTCCAAAACTATTCAGCTTTGATATTAATGAGTTTTGTGGGTTCATTGAGAACATGGTTGTTGTTCAATAATAAAATGAATCCTCAAAAATACAACTTGCCTAATAATTCTGCACTCCCTGTAGGCATACTTTATAGCTTCATCATTTAGTACTCTCACATTCACATTATTCTCATTTTGGAGAACCTTACAGGGCACCATCATGAAAATCAGCTGTGTGTGTTTGCTATTACATGGCAGGCAGTATGCCGGTTTCATCATCCCAGTTAGTAGTTGGCAGGACAATTCATTTGTCTGTTGCTTTTATGGTGCACTTTTTTTAAACATTAAAGGGATGTAAAATGATTTCTTTCAATTATTTGAATTAGGGAGCACTTATCCTATATATCGGGTGAGAGACCCTGTTCTGCACTATCCAGACATTTCTTAGATGTACACAGTCAGGATGTGAGTAGCTTCAAGTGGAGAGCCATTGAACAGATCAGAACACCCCCCCTAGGGGAGGGAGACAAATTCTCTTTGCTTTGCAGGCAAGAGATTTACTGGATATTTAAACTTAACAGTCTAGTGCCATCAGGTTTCAATATGGAATATGATTTTATGAATTATTGGCACTGCTAATTCAGTATGTATTCAGTTAAGTTTGTGGCCTCTATTTAACAAGGTCTGGCGGACCTGATCCGACAGTGCGGATCAGGTCCCCCAGACCTCGCTGAATACGGAGAGCAATACGCTCTCCATATTCAGCATTGCACCAGCAGCTCACAAGAGCTGCTGGTGCAACGCCACCCCCTGCAGACTCGCGGCCAATGGGCCCCCAGCAGGGGGTGTCAATCAACCTGATTGTACTTGATCGGGTTGATTTCCGGCATGTCTGTCCGCCTGCTTAGAGCAGGCGGACAGGTTATGGAGCAGCAGTCTTTGTGACCGCTGCTTCATAACTGCTGTTTCTGGAGAGTCTGAAGACTCGCCAGAAACACGGGGCATCAAGCTCCATTCAGAGCTTGATAGATAGGCCCCTGTGTGTCTCCCTCTCTGGGTGGGAATAGTATCTGTTCAATGTGAGAATTATTCAAGGGTGATATATTATTTCCCCTCTTAACTTATGTAGTTCTCTGTATGTGCCTATCAATTTATTTGAACTTCTAATTGTGTCTCTTCCCCCACATTGCATACATATTTTATAAGGTTTGTGGTTACATTATATTTATTATGACGCCAAATATGCCAAATATTCATGCATTTAAGTTAGGTTTTTTTGTCCATCAATTTGGGAGCATCAAAAGAAAAAGTAAGTATCCACTCCAATGATTTTAGGTAGCTCATGCTCATGGTATATCAGATATGTTGGTTTAGGGGGAATGATGATTTTAAGAATTTTGCTCATTTCTCCCAACACCTCCTCCCAGAAGGGTCTTATCTGTGGACACATCCACCAGATGTAAAGGAAGGATCCCTCTCCCCCACAGCCCCTCCAGCACCCCCCCCCACTTGTGTGAGGATAGATTCTCTGCAACCTTTGGGGCGTCAGGTACCATCTACTAAGTAGCTTGTAGTGCATTTCCTGAACCTTAGCTGAAATAGAAGCTTTTTTGTTTTCTTAAAGATCTTTATCCAGTCTTTAGCGGATATTTCTAGTCCAAGCTCTGTTTGCCACATAGAGGCGAATGTCGGAAGGGTAATTCCTCCCCCGCTCAGTAAGAGTTGATATAAGTGAGAAATTAGATGTACTGGTGTCTGTTGCATAGTGCACAATACCTCAAAGGGTGTTCTGTGCCTTGTCAGTGCCCCCCGATCTCTACAAGTGTCGAAGTAGTGAGTGACCTGAGCCCCTCTGTACCAGGATGCAAAAATCCTCTGATCCCATTCGGCCAGTTCTGCCTGTGTTTTAATGTTATCTTGCTGTAAAATATTAGAGATAGCTGTTTCTGCTAGGGTATAAGTTTCTCCCATGATGCACTTCGGGAGCTCCAGCAAAGCGGTCTGGAGACTCTGTGATATTTAGGATTTCAGATTTCAGAGGGTTGAGAAGAAAGTTTGATATCCCTCCGTAGGTTTTAATTTCTAGTAGTGCCTCCTCTAAAGAAGCAGCAGAGTCTGAGAGTGTTAGAAGGATGTCATCAGCATACATTGACAGTTTGTGTTCAGTATTGCCAATGAGAAATCCCTTCACCGTCGGGTTATTTCTGATTTTGCTTGCCAATACCTTGATAGTAAGGGCAAATAAGAGGGGTGACAGGGGACACCCCTGTCTCGTCCCATTGTTGATCATAAAAGTGTCTGAGAGAGTGCCATTTACTTTCACTCACGCATTCGGGGCAGAATATAAAGACATGATGATATTTATAAAGCCAGAACCAAAACCAAATTTCTCCAGGGTTAATCGGATAAACGTCCAGCTAACCCGATCAAATGCCTTTTCTGCATCTGTTGTAACCAGAGAGAGCGGCAATTTGTTTATATGAGTGTAAGTTATCATCTGTTGTACTTTAAGGGTATTGTCTCTAGCCTCTTGGGCTGGTATAAAGCCCACCTGATCAGCAGAAATCAGTCCAGGGAGGAATCTATTCAAACGCGCAGCTATAATTTTCGCAAGAATCTTCACGTCCGAATTTAAAAGAGATATTGGTCTAAAATTCTCGGGCCTGTCAGGAGATTTCCCAGGTGTGGGAATAACTGCAATATATGCTTCTAGCATGGACCTAAGGAGCCTGGGAGTCTCCAACAGGGAGGCAAACAAGTTTGTCAATTCAGGTACAAGGATATCTGCATACATTTTATAGTATTTTAGGCCAAAGCCATCGGGTCCAGGGCTTTTGCCCGATGGAAGATCCTTGATGGCTTTTTGCACCTCTTCCCTTGTAATTGGGGAATCTAAGAATTTTCTATCCTCCTCCGTGATCACCGGGAGGTCAGCAGTCTCCAGGTAAGCACGGGTAGCATCCTCCTCCTGTCGCAGCGTGGGAGAGGCCTCCCCACCCTGGTCAGGACTTCTCAGATTGTAAAGAGATTCATAATAGCTCCTAAAGATCTCAGCTATAGAATCAGCATCTGCTTTGGCCATTCCCTCCACATCTATCATGTGATGCACATAGGCCTTCAGTTTTTTCCTAGCTATCGCTCTAGCAAGAAGCTTTCCAGGTTTATCACCCTGTTCATAAAGCTGTCTTAAGATAAGGGCTTGTTTCTGATAGTCTTCCTGCAGAAACTGCAGCAGATTTTTCCTGGCCAAGTTCAAACATTCCAGACCCGAGTCATCACGCGGGTACTTTTTGTGAAATTGCTCTGTTTTTTCAACTTGTAATAAGAGATTATTGTAACGTTCTCTTCTCATTTTCTAGAGCCTCGCTTTCCGCTCGATCAGGAGGCCTCTTATGGTGCATTTATGAGCTTCCCATATGATGGGGCCATCTAATCCATCGCCTGCATTAAGGCGAAAGAATAAAGATAATGACCTCCTGATATCTGCGTTAAACACAGAATCATCTAGAAGCGTATCATCAAGTCTCCACACAAAGGGAGTGATAGGGACACTGGGCCATTGAATAGAGCAACCCACTGGAGCATGGTAGGACCAGGTAATCACATCAATTCTGCTGGTCTTAGTGACTATCAATCCTGTAGAGTCTGTAAATAGGTAATCTATTCTGGAGTATTTTCGATGTGGTGCAAATAAAAAGTATAATTTTGGTCAGTTGGATGATGTGTGCGCCATATATCATGTATCGCTAACTCCGCCAATGAGGCGGCCATCCGTTTAAGTGTTTTATGCGGGGCGCTGGAGAGACCATTGGAGGTATCAAGAGTGGGGTTAAGGGGTGCATTAAAATCTCCTCCGAGGAACAGAACTCCCGACTGCATTTCAAGAATTTTACAGGTGACCCTTTTGGAGAAAGAGGTGTTGGGAGGTATAAGGGCAGTATGCATTGGCCAGTGTGATGGGCCTACCAAACAGGGAACCCGTAAGTACCAAGAATCTACCCTCCGGATCTCCATAACTTTGTAAGAGTTGAAAAGGTGTTCCTGCACTAAAAATGATTCCAACCCCATTCTTTTTTTTCGGACCAGAAGCAAAGTGAGCGACAGGGTATTGGCGATTGCACCATTTTGGTTCATGGTTTATTGCAAAATGCGTTTCTTGCAAAAAAACTATATCCCCTCCCAGTCTCTGCAGCATTTAGAGGGGCTATTAATTCCCTTTGCATTAATGGTTATGAGTTCTATCGGGTGAGGCCTAAGTCTAGCACGCTGACCCGCCATGTTTGCCAGAAGTACTTGATAATGAGAATAGGGGGAAAGGGCAGTGGAGATGCACAAGTGGGAAGAGGAAAAAAAAAATTGGGGGGGAGGGTAGAAGAAGAGGCGAGGGAGATAAAAAGGAGGGTAGAAAACCGAAAGTTAGAAGGATTAGTTAGAGAAAAAGAGGGCGTCTTCTCTGGGAAGACAAGTTCAATAGTATATTGGAATCACTTATTTTGAACCAAGCAGAATAACTTTAAACAATAATACCAAACAATATTAGTTCTGCTTTAAAAGAAAACTGTAACAACTACTTTAATAACTCAGGGGTAGTTGTCCCTGTGTTTTTCACAATAAACATAAACAGATAACATATTTCTTATAAATCTAATTGATCTTTAGATTCTAGCTGAGTAAACTAAGTTTATCCCTTTGTACCCAATTGCTAATACTGTTAATATAAGAGTTCTATCTCACTACTCCACCCTCCTAACCTGTACCCACTCGACTGATTAAGTGATATCTTTCCTGCACACTAAATGTACATACACAGACGCAAGTAAGCTCCAGCATGATAGTGCCCAAAATTTATCTGTAATAACCTCTCTCTACACCCATATGGGAAATATAAATTAAGTGTTGTGTAAGTAATCTGGGATAAAGCACTCTGGCACCAAACCCTTAAATCACTATCTATAGGCCAAGCTGAACCATATGTGCAGGGAAAAGTCCACATTAGCCTGAGATCATCCCCCATTTCAGTGATGAGTTAATGAAACTACAAATGAGGCACTCAGCCCCATCTAGGAAACATCACCTATTCTTATAAGCTAAAGAACCACTATATTATTTTGATGTGTAACTGACCCATTTAATGCCCCCCCCCCCCTCTTCCCCCCACTTGTTTAAGCACTTATTAAGCTATTTTGTCTAACTCTCAATTAACCCCTCCCCCCCTCCTCCCTTCTCTAAGGCTTAAGTAGGGATTAACCACTGTGAAAATAATATTATAACATCAGACTGAACTTTTTACTCTGAGCTGGAATGTGACACATATTCAAGTGGATGCAGCAAGGCACAGCAATGTATGAGTACAAGACAGCATCTTATTTAAACATAGTAAAACATTTAACATGTAAATGATTCAAACAGTATTAAAGTTATTCAGAATATACAACCTGAGTGTTCTTCAAAGGAATATGAAACTTTGCCCCATACAAAAGGCCTGCAGATAGAAAGGTCTATGTGGACCAAACGATAGGAACCAAGAAAAAGGGTACACTTATTGATTGACCCTAGTGCATCAGCCGTGGATCTGTTGAATATCTCCGTGGTCCGCTTCATTAGGGACTCATCGGGCTGCTTCCTCAGGACGAGGGGGCTCAATCTCCAGACCAAGATCTTGACTGAAGATTGGAAGATCTTCTGGACTCTTAAGGATATGTGAAGTGTTGTTTTTTGTGGCAATTAGACAAGTAGGAAACCCCCATCTATATGGGATCCTTTTCTCCTTCAGGACTGATGTGATGTATCTAAGATCCCTGCGTTTTTGCAATGTTGTGGGACATAGATCTGAATACACCTGGACCTCTGAACCCCTGAATGTAATTGGGTGTCTTGCTCTGGCCTGTTTTAAAACTTCCTCCTTGTCCTGAAAAGATAGAAATTTCATAATTACATCTCTGGGGGGCCCTACTTGGTGGTTTGGAGCACAAGGCCCTGTGGGCCCGTTCTATTTGTATATCCTGTGCAGAATCGTTATTTTTAAGGAATCTAATGAACTCCTGGATGTAGAGCTGCAATGCTGGTGGGTCAACTGTTTCAGGTATACCCCGTAGACGAAGGTTGCTCCTTCTACTCCTATTCACAAGGTCCTCTATACGGTCCATGAGAAATTGGACTGTGCCTTCTTGTGCTTGCAAAATTACTGAACAAAGCAAAACAATGTATGCTCTGTCAGAGGAATAGATTGTGTTAAAAAACATCAAACAACACTTGCTTTCTTGCAAAATGAGCACTGAGCATGTTTCAGTGAAGTCACTGCCTTTAGGAAGATGAGGAAGCTCATCTGCACCAAAAAAACAAAGCCTTTTTTTTAACAGAAGTAAAATGAAAAGTTTTTAAAATTGTATGCTCTATCTAAATCCTGATTTGTTTTTTGTTTTATGTCCCTTTAACTAATACATACTTCTAAACCTTTATATTTGCATGGCATTGATATTTAACATTTATTAAAAATAAAGCCTGTTTATGTCCATTTAATAGTTGCTCTTCAATGTCTAAAATAATTTTTTTGCATACAATGTACATTTAAAGGGACAGTTAACACCTTGAAATGGAAATATTAAGGGCCATTAAGTGGAGCGGTATTTAACGCTCCCGTTTGCGTACTAACTTTGCCAGAAGTAAGCTTTTTGCGAGCATTGGGTAGCGCTTGTATTACAAGTTGAAAGTGTAACGTTTTCGCTTGCGCGCTAACCCAATGCGCGCAAAAACTGAAGTTAGAATATCGTGACCATGTTAACATATTCCCCATAGAAGTCAATAGAGCATAAAAAGTGGGAAACAAACCTTATTGCATATTCTCAAGTACGCTAACCCAACATATAAATATGAATATTTCACGTTCCAATGTTCTTCACGTAGCAGAATATGTTCTATTTATTCAAAAATACATATTTCTACATATATCGGATTATATTTTTGGTACAATATGTATCTAGTTGATTATATATATGTATAGATATGCACAGATATATATAGAAATTTCTATTTAAAAAAAACATATAACAAATTCTGCTGACTTCCGGTGGGCGGCCCCACAAGATGGCTGCAGGCTTCATCAGCTCTGAGAAAATCTACTCCTAACACTAATATTGCTGCTACCTATCTACGCCATCTGCATCTCCCTTGACAAGCAAGCTGTCCGGGAACACCTAGCAGATAGAAGGATTGACAACTCTTCTACCCCGGAACGTCATTTTGAAGAATAAAGCCGTTGGGCTGAATGGCGGGAATAATACCGCCACACTGTACATACATCTAACAAAGTTCCCGTTTCTTAATAAAGCTCTTGCCCAGTTACAATGGAGACCTCCAGCATCAAAGAAGGCTCTGCCGGCTCTTACATCCTAGCGGAACTACAAAACACATTTTTGCCAAGGCTAGAGAGACTCGTGCACGCCTGCACTGACTTATGCACCTTGCTATCGAATGAGAAGCAACCTGGCCCACAGGAGAGGCTAGCCATTGCGCCCATCACAAGAGCCGACACATTTATGGCTGTTCATGACAGCTCCAAAGCCCCACATCTACCGGTAAGCGGAACAGTGCTTCCAGCTACATATCTAGTGGAGCCTGTCTTGAAACTAAAATCCAGACCAGAGGAGAGCCTGCTGCCACCTCCGTTGCACCGCACACGGTGGATTGTGCCTTCAGAACTTAGCATTCAGGCAATTTGGGAGGTTTACGCCACACAGCTGACTCAATGCCTGGAGCACAGCTTACCACTCTGCTGTATGACTTGTTGGACGGCCGCCTCGGCTCCAGTTGCGGATCTTGGCCCGGACTTTGGAAATGAGGCTGCCTACGACCCCACATACTCTGCCGCTACTCCTGCTGAGTCCATTGCCGCCTTGTTTGCCCCCGCCACTGCGCCCGATCCACTACAACACACTGTACGGGTTCCACACTTAGTTGCAGGAGTTGGCGTCTATCCCCTGACTATGGAAAGCAGCTTGGCGGCTGTTGTCCCCCACAGGCAGGCCGTGCTTCACTGCACTGTGATTACTTGACTCTAACTCGGGCAGGAATCGGGTAATCTACGTACCTTGTACTGCATGTTTGCTGCAGAGCCACAGTCTCTCTGTACTTGTTGCCGACTTTGGAATGCGCAACACACATCTTAAGGTGTTTACTTATGGAAAAACAGCACAAGACTAAGGCATTCCGTCTGCTGTACTGTAGAAACTGCTGCTAATTACTGTGTAAATAATTTTAATGTTGTGAACGTTGATATGTTCTGTGGGCATTCTCCCTTCTGTTTCATACTATATGTTTGAGCACTACCCCGGGTACACTGGGCTGCTGGAGTTTGCCGGGTCTAATTCAAATATCTAGAAATTAAGACTTTTGTATATCCTGCATACTACTCCTCCAATAATCCCTGTTTCAGTTATTTTGACTGGCCACAGATGGCTTTTTCTTTCTTTTTCTTCTTTCTTTTTCGATTTCATTTTATTGTATTTTACTTTCACAAAATTGAGGTTACTGCACCTGTCAGAACGTATAATTTTTCACCATAACTTATAAGGGCTACAATTACCTTGATTAATCAAATAGTTCTGCAACCTGAGGCCCCGGCATACATATAAGCTCTTGCCTTGAATTCTAACCAAACGCACTTGACCACTCTAAGAAGCCTACCCATATCCTACTTATATATATATACCAAGAATTTATTAGGTCATTATGGACAGGCAGTATCACTGTTTGATGAAAGTTATAAAACTTGAGACCCCCTGATCCCTTCCCCTTTAGCTAAGAATCCAACCATCTCTGAACATGCTTGTTATTAGCATAACATAATTCTTAAATTCTGTAATACAGATAATATATCTAGTTATCCCATGCCATTTCCGCGGAGGTAACCTGCTTTAGACCAGCGATTAACAGCCTATTTAAACTATATAAAATGATCAAGTTCTGCGCATGGATAATCCATTAACATTAAGTAGCATGAGACTAGTTAGATTTACAAAACTGACAAATCGATCACATTAATGGATTACGTGGGTCAGATGTGCTCAGCCACCCTTTATCTACTGAAATTTCTTAATAAATGTAGCATAGGACAATATGCGTACAGATGATTAGTCAGGTTAAGTATGACTTGTGGTAGATTTGACTACCCCCTGTTTGTTTATTTGATTATTTGTGTTTTATGTTCTGTGTAATATAGTTAGGGATGTTGATATAGTAAGTAAGTACTTTAAGAAGGAGTAACCAAACCATATCTATACTGAAGATCTAATATCACACGATTTTATCATACACACTACATCCTTTAATTGGGTTACCGCTCTGATTGGTAAGGAAC